>NW_013942691.1:0-316 GCF_000517525.1 Limulus polyphemus
AATGTTGGTCTTTGACACTCTAATGTTACTAATTGTTTAAATGTCGTTAATATCTACGGTTGTTTAATGTTTTCTTTGACACTGGTATGTTACTACCTGTTTAACTGTCGTTAATATATACTGTTGTTTAATTTTGGTCTTTGACACTGGTATGTAACTACCTGTTTAAATGTCGTTAATACTACTGTTGTTTAATGTTGATCTTTGACATTGGTATGTTACTACCTGTTTGAATGTCGTCAATATCTATTGTTGTTTAATGTTGGCCTTTGACACTGGTATGTTACTACCTGTTTAAATGTCGTTAATATATACT
>NW_013942692.1:0-565 GCF_000517525.1 Limulus polyphemus
CTCTCTCCTTACCTCATAAACTAACTACCTAGAAGCAGAAAATTGATTACTTATAACTATCTTCTTACTTCATAAACTAACCACCTAGAGACAGGAAATTGATGACATATAACTCTCTCCTTACTTCATAAACTAACCACCTAGAAACAGGAAACGGACAACATATAACTCTCTCCTTACCTCATAAACTAACTGACAACATATAACTCTCTCCATACTTCATAAAATAACCCACCTATAGAGAGTTATATGTTGCCAGTTTCCTGTCTTTTATGAGGTAAGGATAAGAAGAGAGTTATATGTTGTCAGTTTCCTGTCTCTAGCTGGTTAGTTTATGAGGTAAGGAGAGAGTTATATGTTATCAATTTCCTGTCTCTAGGTGGTTAGCTCATAAACTAATCACATAGAAGCAGGAAATTGATAAAATATAACTCTCTCCTTACCTCATAAATTAACCCACCTAGAAACAGGAAACTGACAACATATAACTCTCTCCTTACCTCATAAACTAGCCACCTAGAGACAGGAAACTGGCAACATATAACTCTCTCCTTACTTCATAAAA
>NW_013942693.1:0-259 GCF_000517525.1 Limulus polyphemus
TTTCAATAAGAAGACACAAGATTTAACAATACTGTGTACTGCAATAAGAAGACACAAGATTTAACAAAACTGTGTACTGTCAAAAGAAGACACACGATTTAACGATACTGTGTACTGTCAATAAAAAGACACAATATTTAACGATACTGTGTTCTGTGAATAAGAAGACACAAGATTTAATAATACTGTGTACTCTCAATAACAATACACACGATTTAGCAATACTTTTTTATATATAGTACACGACACAAGATTTAAC
>NW_013942694.1:0-787 GCF_000517525.1 Limulus polyphemus
CTGTGTACGGTCAATAAGAATTCACAATATTTAACGATACTGTGTACTCTCAATAAGAAGACACACGATTTAACGATACTGTGTACTGTTAATAAGAAGACACAAGATTTAGCGATACTGAGTACTGTCAATAAGAAGACACAAGATTTAACGATACTGTGTACTGTCAATAAGAAAACATGTACACAGTATCGTTAAATCTTGTGTTTTCTTATTGACAGTACACAGTATCGTTAAATCTTTTTCTTATTGACAGTACACAGTATCGTTAAGTCTTGTGTTTTCTTATTGACAGTTAAATCTTGTGTGTACACAGTATTTGTCAATAAGAAGACACAAGATTTAACAATACTATGTTCTCTCAATAAGAAGACACGGTATTCAACGATAATGTGTACTGTCAATAAGAAAACACAATATTCAACGATACTGTGTACTGTCAATAAGAAGACACAAGATTTAACGATACTGTGTACTGTCAATAAGAAGACACAAGATTTAACGATACTGTGTACTTTAAATAAGAAGACACAAGATTTAACAATACCGTGTACTGTCAATAAGAAGACACAAGATTTAACGATACTGTGTACTGTAAATAAGAAGACACAAGATTTAACTATACTGTGTACTGTAAATAAGAAAACACAAGATTTAACAATACTGTGTACTCTCAATGAGAAGACACACGATTTAGCAATACTGTGTACTATCTATAAAAAGACAATATATTTTACGATACTGTGTACTGTCAATAAGAAGACACAAGATTTAACGATACTGTGTA
>NW_013942695.1:0-299 GCF_000517525.1 Limulus polyphemus
ATAATCTCTTATCCTAATTTCGATTAGTGTCGATTTTACTCTTGTGTTTTTTTTGTCTTCAATTGTATAATAAACAAAGAAGAGCTTTAAGAATAACATCATTCAAACAAAATTCTAACATATAAAAGGCTATGACGTCTTCTTATCAAATAAACTCCACCTTTTTGGATTGTTTTTATCTGTGTTTGCGAAAGTTAATTTTTTTAGCATTTATAGTGACATAATGTTTTTCGTCAATGTTATAATGTCTCAATTTTGAGTTTTCCGACGAAATAAGCACTATCGGATATTTTTCTATT
>NW_013942696.1:0-296 GCF_000517525.1 Limulus polyphemus
TAAATCGTGTGTCTTCTTATTGACAGTACACAGTATCGTTAAATCTTGTGTCTTCTTATTGACAGTACACAGTATCGTTAAATCTTGTGTCTTCTTATTGACAGAACACAGTATCGTTAAATCTTGTGTCTTCTTATTGACAGTACACAGTATTGTTAAATCTTGTGTCTTCTTATTGACAGGACACAGTAACGTTAAATCTTGTGTCTTCTTATTCGTGTCCTGTCATTATTGTTAAATCTTGTGTTTTCTTACTGAACAGTACACATTATTGGTAAATCTTGTGTTTTCTTACT
>NW_013942697.1:0-217 GCF_000517525.1 Limulus polyphemus
AGTATCAATTCTTGGTTTACTATTTTACCTTTAGGTTCAGTATCAGTTCTTGGTTTTCTATTTTCACTTTAAGGTCAGTATTAGTTCTTAGTCTACTATTTTCACTTTAGGTTCAGTATCAGTTCTTGGTTTACTATTTTCACTTTAAGGTCAGTATTAGTTCTTAGTTTACTATTTTCACTTAGGTTCAGTATCAATTCTTGGTTTACTATTTTCA
>NW_013942698.1:0-288 GCF_000517525.1 Limulus polyphemus
GTAGTTGTACCAAGTAAGTGTAAAGATGAATATGGTGGTTATAAATTCGGTAACTAGAGTTACACCTAAGTGTTCATGGAGTAGTTGTACCAAGTAATTGTAAAGATGAGTATGGTGCTTATAAATTCGGTAACTATAGTTACACCTAGGTGTTCAAGGAGTAGTTGAACCAAGTAAGGCTAAAGATGAATATGGTGGTTATAAATTCGGTAACTAGAGTTACACCTAGGTGTTTATGGAGTAGTTGTACCAAATAAGGCTAAAGACGAGTATAGTGGTTATAAATTC
>NW_013942699.1:0-478 GCF_000517525.1 Limulus polyphemus
GTACACAGTATCGTTAAATCTTGTGTCTTCTTATTGACAGTACACAGTATCGTTAAATCTTGTGTCTTCTTATTGACAGTACACAGTATCGTTAAATCTTGTGTCTTCTTATTGACAGTACACAGTATCGTTAAATCTTGTGTCTTCTTATTGACAGTACACAGTATCGTTAAATCTTGTCAATAAGAAGACTTTAACGATACTGTGTACTGTCAATAAGAAGTCTTGTGTCTTCTTATTGACAGTACACAGTATCGTTAAATCTTGTGTCTTCTTATTGACAGTACACAGTATCGTTAAATCTTGTGTCGTCTTATTGAAAGTACACAGTATCGTTATATATTGTGTCTTCTTATTGACAGTACACAGTATCGTTAAATCTTGTCTCTTCTTATTGACAGTACACAGTATCGTTAAATCTTGTGTCTTCTTATTGACAGTACACAGTATCCTTAAATCTTGTGTCTTCTTATCGACA
>NW_013942700.1:0-426 GCF_000517525.1 Limulus polyphemus
CGTTGGTTTATTTGTTATTTATCCTTCCAGTACCACGTTGGTTTATTTGTTATACATCATTCCAGTACCACGTTGGTTTATTTGTTATACATCCTTCCAGTACCACGTTGGTTTATTTGTTATACATCCTTCCAGTACCACGTGGGTTTATGTGTTATACATCCTTTCAGTACCACGTTGGTTTATTTGTTATACATCCTTCCAGTACCACGTTGGTTTATGTGTTATTTATCCTTCCAGTACCACGTGGGTTTATTTGTTATACATCCTTCCAGTACCACGTTGGTTTATTTGTTATTTATCCTTCCAGTACCACGTTGGTTTATTTGTTATACATCCTTCCAGTACCACGTTGGTTTATTTGTTATACATCCTTCCAGTACCATGTTGGTTTATGTGTTATTTATCCTTCCAGTACCACGTGGG
>NW_013942701.1:0-474 GCF_000517525.1 Limulus polyphemus
CTCTGTTTTGGTTATTGTAACACTGTTTATTTCTACTCGGGCCCCCTAGTAACTCTATTCGTACTCTATTTTGGTGATTGTAACACTGTTTATTTCTACGCGGGCCTCCTAGTAACTCTATTCGTACTCTATTTTGGTGATTGTAACACTGTTTATTTCTACTCGGGCCTCCTAGTAACACTGTACGTACTCTGTTTTGGTGATTGTAACACTGTTTATTTCTACTCGAGCCTCCTAGTAACACTGTACGTACTCTGTTTTGGTGATTGTAACACTGTTTATTTCTACTCGAGCCTCCTAGTAACTCTATACGTACTCTATTTCGGTGATTGTAACACTGTTTATTTCTACTCGGGCCCCCTAGTAACTCTGTACGTACTCTGTTTTGGTGATTGTAACATTTCTACTCAGTCCCTCTAGTAACTCTGTACGTACTCTATTTTGGTGATTGTAACACTGTTTATTTCTACTCGG
>NW_013942702.1:0-651 GCF_000517525.1 Limulus polyphemus
ACTGTCAGTAAGAAAACACAAGATTTAACAATACTGTGTACTGTCAAAAAAGCACAAGATTTAACGATACTCTGTACTGTCAATAAGAAGACACAAGATTTAACGATACTCTGTACTTTCATTAAGAATACACTAGATTTAACGATACTGTGTTTTGTCAATAAGAAGACACAAGATTTAACGATACTGTGTACTGTCAATAAGAAGACACAAGATTTAACAATACTGTGTACTGTCAATAAGAAGAAACAATATTCAAAGATAATGTGCACTGTCAGTAAGAAAACACAAGATTTAAAAATAATGTGTCCTGTCAATAAGAAGACAGAAAATTTAACGATACTAAGTACTGTCAATAAGAAGACACAAGATTTAATACAGTATCGTTAAATCTTTTGTCTTCTTATTGACAGTACACAGTATCCTTAAATTTTGTGTCTTTTTATGGATAGTACACAGTATTGCTAAATCGTATGTCTTCTTATTGAGAGTACACAGTATCGTTAAATCTTGTGTCTTCTTATTGACAGTACTCAGTATAGTTAAATTTTGTGTCTTCTTATTAAAAGTGCACAGTATCGAAGAAGACAAAAGATTTAACGATACAGTACACAGTCTTGTGTCTTCTTATTTATTTTAACGATACTGTGT
>NW_013942703.1:0-248 GCF_000517525.1 Limulus polyphemus
CTTCTTTGTTTATAATATAATTGAAGACAAAACAAAACACAACATTGAAACCGACACTAACCGAAATTTTTATAAGATATTACAAATAACTATTGGGAATTTTAATAAAAGGATCTCTATTTTGAAAGTCTTACATCAAGGGCATCTTTGTATTGAAATATGAAGAAAAACTATTTTTTTCAAATTTGTGAAAAAACATGGGCTATAGCCTTTAGTTTTTGGTGAAAATATGAATTTTTTTGGAAAAA
>NW_013942704.1:0-374 GCF_000517525.1 Limulus polyphemus
CTCGGTTCCATCCTGTATCACAAAATGGTTTATGATGAGAATATCATTAATTTTTAAATGAAAATGGTAGTTAATAGAGTTATAAACTTTCATGGTTATAACTTGAAATAAATCTTAGAAAATAAACTAATATCAAGTTCATAAACTTACCTTATAAAAAACATTTACAAACATGAATGGATAATATGAGCAAATACAAACTATAGATAAAAGATAAAATTCTTTCATTTTCAGAGCTTCTTTTGGTGACACATGAAGTTTAACATCACCACTACTGTACGGTTGTTCATCATCAACGTTCACTTTGGCTGAATCTTCTTCCAATGATGCACATAATTTTTCGTTATTTATTGTTCTACAGTCCAAATCTTTCG
>NW_013942705.1:0-476 GCF_000517525.1 Limulus polyphemus
TATTGCAAACAAAGAATAGCTTTAAAATAAAGATTGTTCAAATAAAATCCGAATGTTTAAAGGCCGTGACGTCTTCTTATAAAATAAACTCCTACATTTGGATTGTTTTTACTCCAAGTTAAGCAAAGTTCTTTTTTTTAGATTTTCAATTGATATAATATTTCTAATTAATGCTATAGAGTCTGAATTTTGAGCTTTCCGACGTATTAAGCACTATCCGATATTTTTCTATTAATTTTGCATCAGAAACAGACTTTTTTCTATTGAATTTTTTTGGAAATATTTTCACCGAAAAGCAAAGGCTATAGCCATCAAAATTCCCAATAGTTATTTTGTAATCTGTTATTAAAACTTCGGCTAACTTCGATTTTACTGTTCTTTTTCTTTTTTTTTATCTTCAGTTATATTGCAAACAAAGAATAGCTTTAAAATAAAGATTATTCAAATAAAATCCAAATGTTTAAAGGCCGTGACGT
>NW_013942706.1:0-405 GCF_000517525.1 Limulus polyphemus
CTTCTTATTGACAGTACACAGTATCGTTAAATCTTGTGTCCTCTTACTGACAATACACAGTATCGTTAAATCTTGTGTCTTCTTATTGACAGTACACAGTATCGTTAAATCTTGTGTCTTCTTATTGACAGTACACAGTATCGTTAAATCTTCTGTCTTCTTATTGACAGTACACAGTATCGTTAAATCTTGTGTCTTCTTATTGAATGTACACAGTATCGTAAAATCTTGTGTCTTCTTATTGACAGGACACATTATTGTTATACCTTGTGTTTTCTTACTGACAGTACACTTTATCGTTGAATATTGTGTCTTCTTATTGACAGTACACAGTATCGTTAAATCTTGTTTCTTCTTATTGACAGTTGTGTCTTCTTATTGACAGTACACAGTATCGTTAAAACG
>NW_013942707.1:0-498 GCF_000517525.1 Limulus polyphemus
GAAGCTTTTTGATATTGCTCTGTTATAGATTTCTTTCTATCAGAGGGTTCTAAATTGATGGATCTTAACCTTTTTTGCTATGTATATTCACTAGTTCGTTCCACAGTATCATGCGAAGTTACAACTTCCTACGATGCGTTTAAAGGGAGTTATTGAAGGTTTTGCGTTTTGTACCTGTATTTAGTCCCATTTACATGAATCTTTTTGAATTTTTTTATTAACGTTCGCCGCATTTTTGCGCGTTTACTTAAAAAATTCTAGATTATTAGTTTTAGTTTTACGATTTTTGTGGTCGTTTTATGTTACTCTTTTTATGGCTTCTTGAAATCGTATGTGTACTGCACTGAAGCTTTTTGTTACCGATTGTTTCTCGATTTCTTGTTACCAGATGGTCCTGAATTCATTATTATCCACCAAATCTGTTATGTAGGTACACTCTATCGTTGCGCAGTTATATGCAGAGTTTCACCATTCTACTATTCGTTTTAAGGAAGTTTT
>NW_013942708.1:0-367 GCF_000517525.1 Limulus polyphemus
TTATTGACAGTACACAGTATCGTTAAATCTTGTGTCTTCTTATTGACAGTACACAGTATTGATAAATCCTTTATCTTCTTATTGACAGGACACAGTATTGTTAAATCTTGTGTCTTCTTATTGACAGTACACAGTATTGATAAATCTTGTATCTTCTTATTGACAAGACACAGTATTGTTTGTCAATAAAAGACACAAGATTTAAAAATACTTTGTCCTGTCAATAAGAAGCTACAGGATTTATCAACACAGTGTACTGTCAATAAGAAGACACAAGATTTAACAATACTGTGTTACTGTGTACTGTTACTGTGTCCTGTCAATAAGAAGATAAAGGATTTATCAAATTTTTAAATTATGTGTCTTC
>NW_013942709.1:0-310 GCF_000517525.1 Limulus polyphemus
AAGTTTGTAATTGATTTTGATAAAATGACGTTTGGGAATAACAAAGGCCAAGTTCCGGTAACTGTTAAAAGAGAGGTTGAGCTGATTGGGTGCCATCGGGCTGAAGTCAAGCGACTGAAAGAGTTGATGATGGTGAAGTGGAACCAAATATAGATATCAAGGCAGAGCAGGAGAAAGATCAAGATTTGAAGCCAATAATTGATTTTCTAAAAGCAAGTGTTTTGCACCCTGCTTGGGAGAAGGTGTCTAGTCTAAGCCTCTGTGACAAAGAACTATTGGGCACAATGGGACCAGCTGAAGCTTGAAGATG
>NW_013942710.1:0-230 GCF_000517525.1 Limulus polyphemus
CAAGCACTCATTTAGGTGTAATATATAACCTAGTGTAGATATCATTCATACACATATTTATGTGTAATATATAGCCTAGTGTAGATATCATTCATACACATATTTAGGTGTAATATATAGCCTAGTGTAGATTTCATTCATACACACATTTAGGTGTAATATATAGCCTAGTGTAGATATCATTCATACACATATTTATGTGTAATATATAGCCTAGTGTAGATTTCATT
>NW_013942711.1:0-476 GCF_000517525.1 Limulus polyphemus
ACGATACTGTGTACTTTCAATAAGAAGACACAATATTTAACAATACTGTGTACTGTCAATAAGAAGACACAAGATTTAACAATACTGTGTACTGTCAATAAGAAGACTCAAGATATAACGATACTGTGTACTGTCAATAAGAAGACACAAGATTTAACAATACTGTGTACTGTCAATAAAAAGACACAAGATTTAACGATACTGTGTACTGTCAATAAGAAGACACAAGATTTAACGATACTGTGTACTCTCAATAAGAAGACACAAGATTTAACGATACTGTGTACTTTCAATAAGAAGACACAAGATTTAACAATACTGTGTACTGTCAATAAGAAGACAAAAGATTTAACAATACTGTGTACTGTCAATAAGAAGACACAAGATATAACGATACTGTGTACTGTCAATAAGAAGACACAAGATTTAACGATTCTGTGTACTGTCAATAAGAAGACACAAGATTTAACGATACT
>NW_013942712.1:0-288 GCF_000517525.1 Limulus polyphemus
TGTATGGTGGTTATAAATTCGGTAACTAGAGTTACACCTAAGTGTTCATGGAGTAGTTGTACCAAGTAAGGCTAAGGATGAGTATAGTGGTTATAAATTCTGTAACTAGATTTACACCTAGGTTTTCATGGAGTAGTTGTACCAAGTAAGCCTAAAGATGAGTATAGGGGATAAACATTCGGTAACTAGAGTTACACCTAGGTGTTCATGGAGTAGTTGTACCAAGTAAGGCTAAAGATGAGTATGGGGGTTATATATTCGAAAACTAGAGTTACACCTAAATGTTCA
>NW_013942713.1:0-566 GCF_000517525.1 Limulus polyphemus
GTAACACAGCTGATTCAAAGTTACGGCCCTGATCTGAATGCAGTTCATATGGCATACCAAATCTGAAGAAGAAATCACTAATAGCCGAAGCAACAGTTGTAGCTTCCTGATTTGGTATTGCATATGCCTCAGGCCACTTGGTGAAATATTCCAGCACCACACAAATGTACTTGTTTCCAGAACTTCATTGGAGCACGTCCCTTATGCTTGGGTCCCCTTTTAGCACAACATGTACTGCATGTTCTGCACCATTCTTCCACATCTTGTCTCATACCTAACCAGTAAAATTTGTGTCGTAGATGACTCAATGTTTTCTTAACTCCGAGATGTCCTCCTGTTACAGTATCATGGGATTGATGCAACACAACTTCCCGTAACTTCCTGGGTATAACCGTTTGCCAGGTCGTCACTTTCCCATCTGCAGTTTCCAATCTCTGGAGAAGAATACCATCTTCAAGTTTCAACTGGTCCCATTGTGCCCAATAGTTCTTTGTCACAGAGCTTAGACTAGACACCTTCTCCCAAGCAGGGCGCAAAACACTTGCTTTTAGAAAATCAATTATTGG
>NW_013942714.1:0-294 GCF_000517525.1 Limulus polyphemus
ACACGGATATAAAATTTATCACGATATTTTGGCGGTTTCTTTTTGGAATAAACTAAAGTTGTGGATACACAAGATTTACCAATACTGTGTACTGTCAAAAAGAAGACACAAGATTTAACAAAACTGTGTACTGTCAATAAGAAGACACAAGATTTAACGATTTTGTGTACTTTCTATAAAAAGACACAAGATTTAACGATACTGTGTACTGTCAATAAGAAGACAAAAGATTTAACGATACTGTGTACTGTCAATGAGAAGACACTGGATTTAACGATACTGTGTACTGTCAAT
>NW_013942715.1:0-618 GCF_000517525.1 Limulus polyphemus
AAATCTTTTGTCTTCTTATTTACAGTACTCAGTTTTGTTAAATCTTGTATCTTGTTATTGAAAGTACACAGTATCTTTAAATCTTTTGTCTTCTTATTGAAAGTACACAGTATCTTTAAATCTTTTGTCTTCTTCTTGACAGTACACAGTTATGTTAAATCTTGTATCTTCTTATTGAAAGTACACAGTATCGTTAAATCTTGTGCCTTCTTATTGACAGTACACAGTATCGTTAAATCTTGTGTCTTCTTATAGACAGTACACAGTATCGTTAAATATTTTGCCTTCTTATTGATAGTACACAGTATCGTTAAATCTTGTGTCTTCTTATTTACAGTACTCAGTTTTGTTAAATCTTGTATCTTGTTATTGAAAGTACACAGTATCTTTAAATCTTTTGTCTTCTTATTGACAGTACACAGTATAGTTAAATCTTGTGTCTTCTTATTGACAGTACACAGTATTGTTAAATCTTGTGTCTTCTTATTGAGAGTACACAGTATTGTCAAATCTTGTGTCTTCTTATTGACATTACACAGTATCGTTAAATCTTGTGTCTTCTTATTGACAGTACACAGTATTGTTAAATCATGTGTCTTCTTATTGACAGTACACAGT
>NW_013942716.1:0-237 GCF_000517525.1 Limulus polyphemus
AGTTGCCACTGCTGTAATCTCTCTTCTTGTTTCTTTTCTCTTTCTTCTTTTTTATTTTATTTTTCTCCAATAGCTGCTGTAATTTCTCTTGTTTATTTTGCTGTTCGAGCTGCCATTTTTGTAGGTTTTCTTGCCACTGCTGTAATCTTTATTCTTGTTTCTTTTCTCGTTCTTCTTGTTTCTTTTCTTTTTCCTCCAACAACTGCTGTAATCTCTCTTCTTGTTTAATTTCTCGTT
>NW_013942717.1:0-514 GCF_000517525.1 Limulus polyphemus
ATAAAATTCTAAACTTTGTTAAATGACTTTGCAAAGCATCTTTTAACAGACTTTCCGAAACGTTTCCCACAACTGAAGTAAGACTAATGGGTCTATAATTACTGTGACAATTTTTATCACCTTCCTTGAAAAGAAAAGTTACAATTAGCTAACTTCCAATCCTCTGGTACCTGCCTACCTATTCAAGGACTGACAAAAAAATAGTAGCAAGTGGCTCACATATCCAATCTTTAACCTCCTTCAAAACCCTTGGGGAAATATTATCTGGCCCAGGAGCCTTATCATTTTTTAAACTTCCAAATTTTTTTCTTAACCAGCTCAGAATTAATGCAGTCAACTTGTTTGATCTCCTTTCCATTTATCAACTAATGAAGATGTGGAATACTGCTTAAATCTGCATTAGTAAAAACCGAAGAAAAAGTAAAATTTAATAACCCAGCCACCTCATAATCATCAGATACTAGCCTTCCTTTATCATTCCTCAAGGGTCCTATCCATATCCTAACATTTTGTT
>NW_013942718.1:0-706 GCF_000517525.1 Limulus polyphemus
CAGGACACATTATTGTTAAATCTTATGTTTTCTTAATGACAGTACACATTATCGTCGAATATTGTCTCTTCTTATTGACAGTACACAGTATCGTTAAATCTTGTGTCTTTTATTGACAGTACACAGTATCGTTAAATCTTGTGTCTTCTTATTGATAGAACACAGTATCGTTAAATCTTGTCTTCTTATTGACAGTACACAGTATCGTTAAATCTTATGTCTTTTTCTGGATAATACACAGTATTGCTAAATCGTGTGTCTTCTTATTGAGAGTGCACAGTATTGTTAAATCTTGTGTCTTCTTATTGACAGTACTCAGTATAGTTAAATCTTGTGTCTTCTTATTGACAGTGCACAGTATCGTTAAATCTTGTGTCTTCTTATTGACAGTACTTAGTATCGTTAAATTTTCTGTCTTCTTATTGACAGGACACATTATTGTTAAATCTTTGTGTCTTCTATTGACAGTACACAGTACCGTTAATTCTTGTGTCTTCTTATTGAAAGTACACAGTATTGTTAAATCTTGTGTCTTCTTATTTACAGTACACAGTATCGTTAAATCTTGTGTCTTTTTATTGATAGTACACAGTATTGTTAAATCGTGTGTCTTCTTATTGACAGTACACAGTATTGTTAAATCTTGTGTCTTCTTATTGACAGAACACAGTTTTGTTAAATCTTGTTTCTTCTTATTGAAACTACA
>NW_013942719.1:0-436 GCF_000517525.1 Limulus polyphemus
TTTTTTTAACTTTTATAGTGATATAATATTTTTCGTGAATGCTATAATGTCTCAATTTTCTAGATTCCGACGAAATAAGCACTATGGGATATTTTTCTATTAATTTTGCGTCAAAAAAACACTTTTATCCATTTTCCAAAAAAATTCATATTTTCACCAAAAACCAAAGGCTATAGCCCATGTTTTTTCCCAAATTTTGAAAAAAATTGGGAATTTTAATAAAAGGATCTCTGTTTTGAAAGTCTTACATCAAGGGCATCTTTGTATTGAAATATGAAGAAAAACAAATAGTTATTTCATAATCTCTTATCAGAATTTCGGTCAGTGTCGATTTCAATGTTGTTGTTTTTTGTCTTCAATTATATTATAAACAAAGAAGAGCTTTAAGAATATTATCATTCAAACAAAACTCCGACATATAATAGGCCATGACGTC
>NW_013942720.1:0-829 GCF_000517525.1 Limulus polyphemus
CTACGTTGGGGTACTTCAGGTGATTAACTTGGGTAAACGATTTTCCTATGTGTGTTTCCCTATGTTTTCCACATACGTCAACTTTGTAGGTTATCTTGATTATGTACTGCATTGGGGTACTTCAGGTGATTAACTTGGGTAAACGATTTTACTATGTGTGTTTCCCTATGTTTTCCACATACGTCAACTGTGTAGGTTATTCTTGATTATAGAATGCATTGGGGTACTTTAGGTGATTAACATGGGGGGTAAACGTTTTTTCCCATGTGTGTTTCCCTATGTTTTCCACGTACGTCAACTGTGTAGGTTATCTTGATTATGTACTGCATTGCGGTACTTTAGGTGATTAACCGTATGTGGAAAACATAGGAAAACACACATGGGTCAACTGTGTAGGTTCATGGGAAAAACGTTTACCCATGTTAATCACCTGAAGTACCCCAATGCAGTACATAATCAAGATAACAAACGTACGTGGAAAACATAGGAAAAAAACGTTTACCCATGTTAATCACCTGAAGTACCCCAATGTAGTACATAATCAAGATAACCTACACAGCTGACGTACGTGGAAAACATAGGAAAACGCATTGGGGTACTTCAGGTGATTAACATGGGTAAACGTTTTTTCCCATGTGTGTTTTCCTATGTTTTCCACATACGTCAACTGTGTAGGTTATCTTGATTATGTACTACATTGGGGTACTTTACCCAAGTTAATCACTAGACGTTTTCCCATGTGTGTTTTCCTATGTTTTCCACATACGTGAACTGTGTAGGTTATCTTGATTATGTACTGCATTGGGGTCCTTCAGGTGATTAACTTGGG
>NW_013942721.1:0-212 GCF_000517525.1 Limulus polyphemus
CACAGTATCGTTAAATCTTGTGTCTTCTTATTGACAGTACACAGTATCGTTAAATCTTGTGTCTTCTTATTGACAGTACACAGTATCGTTAAATCTTGTGTCTTCTTATTGACAGTACACAGTATCGTTAAATCTTGTGTCTTCTTATTGACAGTACACAGTATCGTTAAATCTTGTGTCTTTCTTATTGACAGTAACACAGTATCGTTAAA
>NW_013942722.1:0-1027 GCF_000517525.1 Limulus polyphemus
ATCTTCTTATTGACAGGACACAGTATTGTTAAATCTTGTGTCTTTTTATTGACAGTACACAGTATCGTTAAATCTTGTCTTTTTGATAGTACATAGTATTGTTAAATCTTGTGTCTTCTTATTGAGATTAAACGGTATTGATAAATCTTGTGCCTTCTTATTGACAGTACACAGTATTGGTAAATCTTGTCTTCTTATTGATAGTACACAGTATTGTTAAATCTTGTGTCTTTTTATTGACAGTACACAGTATCGTTAAATCTTGTCTTCTTTTCGTTAGTACATAGTATTGTTAAATCGTTTGTCTTCTTATTGAGATTAAACGGTATTGATAAATCTTGTGTTTGCTTATTGACAGTACACAGTATTGGTAAATCTTGTCTTCTTATTGATAGTACACAGTATTGTTAAATGTTGTGTGTTCTTATTGATAGTACACAGTATTTATTAATCTTGTGTCTTCTTATTGACAGTACACAATATCGTTAAATCTTGTGTCTTCTTATTGACAGTACACAGTATTGCTAAATCGTGTGGCTTCTTATTGACAGTACACAGTTTTGTTAAATCTTGTGTCTTCTTATTGAAAGTACACAGTAACGTTAAATCTTGTGTCTTCTTATTGACAATACTGTATCGTTAAATCTTGTGTCTTCTTATTGACAGTACACAGTATCCTTAAATCTTGTGTCTTTTTATTGATAGTACAGATTATTGTTAAATCGTGTGTCTTTTATTGATAGTACACAGTATTGTTAAATCTTGTGTCTTCTTATTGACAGTACACAGTATCGTTAAATCTTGTGTCTTCTTATTGACAGTACACAGTATCGTTAAATCTTGTGTCTTCTTATTGACAGTACACAGTATCGTTAAATCTTGTGTCTTCTTATTGACAGTACACAGTATCGTTAAATCTTGTGTCTTCTTATTGAGAGTACACAGTATCGTTAAATCTTGTGTCTTCTTATTGATAGTACACAGTATTGTTAAATCTTGTGTCTTCTTATTGAGAGTACACAGTATC
>NW_013942723.1:0-369 GCF_000517525.1 Limulus polyphemus
ATCTCACCATTAGCCAATACCAAACATTATTCATCTAACCATTAGCAAATACCAAACTATTGTTCATCTAACCATTAGCCAATACCAAACATTGTTCATCTAACCATTAACCAGTAACAAACATTGTTTATCAAATCATTAGCCAATACCAAACATTGTTCATCTAAATATTAGCCAATGCCAAACATTGTTCATCTCACCATTAGCCAATGAGATGAACAATGTTTGGTAAATGAGCCAATACCGAAGGCTAATGTTTAGATGAAAAATGTTTGGTATTGGCTAATGGTTAGATGAATAATGTTTCTCATAAAATGGTAAGAATGAAATGCCAAAAATTATTCATCTCACCATTACCCAATACCAAAC
>NW_013942724.1:0-344 GCF_000517525.1 Limulus polyphemus
GAGTAACATAAAACGACCACAAAAGTCGCAAAAATGATAATAGAAGGCAAGAATTTTGAATGTTAATACGCAGGTATGCAACGAACGTTCTTGAAAAGATTTCGAGAATATCCGTCAAAATGAAACGAAATACTGGTACAAAACGCAAAACCTTCCATAACTCCTTTAAAACAAACAGTAGGGAAAGTAAAACTCTTCATATTACTACGCAACGTTGAAGTGTACCTACATACCAAATTTGGTGTAGAATAATCAATTTAGGACCCTCTGGTAACAAGAAATCGAAAAACAATCAGTAACCAAAAGCTTCACTGCAGTACACATACGCTTTCAGAAAAGCCAAT
>NW_013942725.1:0-223 GCF_000517525.1 Limulus polyphemus
TAATCTATGGTCTTATTGACAGGATATTTTACTAGTGTCACGGTCACGTTAGCTGTAAGTTATTATCTTATTGACAGGATATTTTACTAGTGTCGCGGTCACGTTAGCTGTAAGTTATTATCTTATTGACAGGGTATTTTACTAGTGTCACGGTCACGTTAGCTGTAATCTATGGTCTTATTGACAGGATATTTTACTAGTGTCACGGTCACGTTAGCTGTAA
>NW_013942726.1:0-431 GCF_000517525.1 Limulus polyphemus
GTCTTGTTACGTAGTGAGAAATACAGTGGTCGAGGGGTAGACATACTGTGTGACATGCCTTGTTACGTAGTGAGAAATACAGTGATCGAGAGGTAGGTATACTAGGTAACGTGTCTTATTACGTACTGAGAAATACAGTGGTCGAGAGGTAGACATACTGTGTGACATGCCTTGTTACGTAGTGAGAAATACAGTGGTCGAGGGGTAGACATACTGTGTGACATGCCTTGTTACGTAGTGAGAAATACAGTGATCGAGAGGTAGGTATACTGGGTAACGTGTCTTATTACGTACTGAGAAATACAGTGGTCGAGGGGTAGACATACTGTGTGACATGCCTTGTTACGTAGTGAGAAATACAGTGATCGAGGGTTTAACTTGTACTGAGTAACGTGTCTTGTTAGTTAGTGAGAAATACAGTGGTCGAGGGG
>NW_013942727.1:0-329 GCF_000517525.1 Limulus polyphemus
TTAAATAGTCAGTAATGTGGCTCTCAATATTACAGCATAACTAGTCAGTAATGTGGCTCTCATTCTTACCACATAACTAGCCAGTAAAGTGGCTATCAATGTTACTGCATAGCTAGTCAGTAATGTGTCTCTCAATGTTATTGCATAACTCTTTAGTAATGTGGCTCTCAACGGTACCGCGGTCAGTAATGTGGCTCTCAATATTACAGCATAACTAGTCAGTAATGTGGCTCTCAACAGTACCGCATAAATAGTCAGTAATGTGGCTCTCAACGGTACCGTGTAAATAGTCAGTAATGTGGCTCTCAATATTACAGCATAACTAGTCA
>NW_013942728.1:0-300 GCF_000517525.1 Limulus polyphemus
ACAACTTTGTAGAATAGGCGGAGTTTCGCAATACCTATCTAACAGTATAAGTTATGTATGTTTCTAAATATAAACTCAATTTAAACAACGTTCATATTAAAATAAATACATAACAACAAATTCGTTACAACACCAACTTGGAGAATTTGAATACCATGTTAAGTTCTTACACAACTTTTAACATTTATAAACATGGCCCTACTGTCTGTAATAAGTGTATCTCAGATAAATCACAAAAATCAGGGGAGGTCCCGATACATTCTTACACAGAAATATGCTGGATCTTCATTTTTATTTTAC
>NW_013942729.1:0-401 GCF_000517525.1 Limulus polyphemus
CCAGAAAAGTTGTTGGAACTGTGGAAAGCACGGACATTTGAGGATCCAGTGTAGGAAGAATATTACCAACAAGTTGGCCTCAAGGAGACCAGTAGTGGTTCGTGTTGAGCAACGCCCACCAACCCCCACCATGAAAGTCCCAACAGCTTGTTGTAAAATGCCAAGCACACACACTGTCTATGTGACAGGAAAGCTTGATGGCCAAAGGTGCAACTTTGTCATAGACTCTGCGTCTCAGCAAACCCTTGTGAGCATCAAGGTGTTAAATCGCGAAGGAGTACCAGAAGCCATACAGGAGCTTTATGGTGTGACAGGACATTCTGCAAGGTTGTGGGGACCAGTGTGGGTAACTATTGAGCTCATGGGCATAAAGGACAGACAGGAAGTATACTTGGCTGACA
>NW_013942730.1:0-567 GCF_000517525.1 Limulus polyphemus
TCTAAAGATGAATATGGTGGTTATAAATTCGGTAACTAGAGTTACACCTAGGTATTCGTAGAGTTGTTGTACCAAATAACGCTACAGATAAGTATGGTGGTTACAAATTCAGCAACTAGAATTACACCTAGGTGTTCGTGGAGTTGTTATACCAAATAACGCTAAAGATGAGTATGGGGGTTATAAATTTGGTAACCAGAGTTAAACCTAAGTGTTCATGGCGTAATTGTTCCAAGTAAGGCTAAAGATGTCTATGGTGGTTATAAATTCTGTAACTAGAGTTACACCTAGGTTTTCATGGACTAGTTGTACCAAATAAGGCTAAAAATGAGTATGGTGGTTATAAATTCGGTAACTAGAGTATAACCTAGGTGTTCGTGGAGTTGTTGTACCAAGTAAGGCTAACGATGAGTATGGTGGTTATAAATTAGGTAACTAGAGATACACCTAGGTGTTCGTGGAGCTGTTCTACCAAATAACTCTAAAGATGAGTATGTTCGTTACAAATTCGGTAACTAGAGTTACACCTAGGTGTTCATTGAATAGTTATACCAAGTAAGGCTAAAG
>NW_013942731.1:0-315 GCF_000517525.1 Limulus polyphemus
GTCCAATACGAACAGCTCTTATAACTCAGATTTCCTTTATTCCTTCTGTCTTGAATCATTGTCAGATACCAACAAATTTTATAACTCAGATTTCCTTTATTCCTTCTGTCTTGAATCATTATCCAATACGAACAGATCTTATAACTCTGATTTCCTGTATTCCTTGTGTCTTGAATTATTGTCCAATACTAACAGATCTTATAACTCTGATTTCCTTTATTTCTTGTGTCTTGAATCTTTATCCAATACAAACAGATCTTACAACTCTGATTTCCTGTATTCCTTGTGTCTTGAATCATTGTCCAATACGAACAG
>NW_013942732.1:0-432 GCF_000517525.1 Limulus polyphemus
TATCGGGATATAAGAACTTGACTGTCAAAATCAGAGTACCTAACTATCGGGATACAAGAACTTCACTGTCAAAATAAGAGTACCTGACTATCGGGATATAAGAACTTGACTGTCAAAATCAGAGTACCTGACTATCGGGATACAAGAACTTGACTTTCAGAATAAATACACTTGACTATGAGGTTAAGAGATTTGGCTATCAGAATAAAAATACTTGGGCATCAGGATAAGAACACTAGACTATCAGTAACAACAAACAAGTCCAATCAGCTAGTAGTTAGTTATGAGCAATCCAAACATTTGTGGTAGACTGCTAAGTCGGTCTTCTATCAGTAACAAGTCAGCTAGTAACTAGTCGTGAGAAATCCATCAATCTGAACCAGAAAGTGGAGACCACAAACAATGGACTAAACATAGCTGAAGACGTGTGTT
>NW_013942733.1:0-260 GCF_000517525.1 Limulus polyphemus
CCACCATACTCATTTTTAGCCTTCCGTGGTACAACTACGCCATGAACACTTAGATTTAACTCTGGTTACCGAATTTATAACCCCATACTCATCTTTAGCGTTATTTGGTACAACAACTCCACGAACACCTAGGTGTAACTCTAGTTACACAATTTATAACCACCATACTCATCTTTAGCATTACTTGGTACAACTACTCCAGGAACATTTAGGTTTAACAAATTCGGTAACTAGATGAGTATGCTGTTTTTTTTTTAGCG
>NW_013942734.1:0-562 GCF_000517525.1 Limulus polyphemus
AACGGATGACAACATATTTGATAAGTGTAACAGATCACAAGCTACTTGATAAGTGTAACAGATGACCAGACATTTGATAAATATAACGGATGACAACATATTTGATAAGTATAGCAGATAACCAGAAATTTGATAAGTACAACAAATAACCAGACATTTGGTAAGTACAACAGATGACCAGATATTTGATAAGAATAACAGGGGACTAGATATTTGATAAATATAACAGATAACAAGATATTTGTTAAGTGTAACAGATAACAAAATATTTTATACGTGTAACACATGACCAGATATTTGATAACTATAATAGAGGTCCAGATATTTGATAAGTATAAAAGATGACAAGAAGTTTGATAAATATAACAGAAGGCATTTGATAACTACAACAGAGGACGAAATATTTAACAAATAAAACAAATGACCGAATATTTAATATGTATACCAGATGACTAGTTATTTGATAAGTGTAAAAGACGACCAAATTTTTATCAATATAACCGATAACCAGATATACGATAAGCATAACAAATGACTAGATATTTGATTACTAGAACAGAGG
>NW_013942735.1:0-609 GCF_000517525.1 Limulus polyphemus
CAATAAAAGAACATCCCCAAGGAAGACCGATGCTTGTGGAAGCAGTGGAAGAACCATCCAGGCCAGCAGATGTGAAGATTGGTGGGTCACTTGTGGCAAGTCATCAAGTAGTACCCATAACAGTGGCTAATTTCTCTAAATGTGAGCAGACACTTAAGGAAGGGGCATTGTTGGGTGTGTGCCAGAAGGTAGAGCCAGTCAATGTTAAGGCAAGAAATACGACCATAAAGAAAGGACATCGTCTCCCAGTACATTTAACTAACCTCTATAAGAAGAGCATAGTCCATTTGTCATCATCACAGGCTCTTCAGGTTAGGAAACTTTTGGCAAATTATGCAGACGTCTTTTCAAAAGGAGATCATGACCTCAGCTGCACAGACCTCGTGGAGCACAGAATAAACATGGGCAATCGCCGTCCAATAAAGATCCCTCTGAGGAGAATAGCCCTAGGAAAGTGACAAGAGATGAAGAAGGTCATGGATGGCCTAATTAAGAAAGGGATAGTCGATAAATCAGATAGTCCCTGGTCAGCTCCCGTCATGTTAGTCCAGAAGAAGGATGGGACCCAACATTGCTGTGTGGACTTCAGAGCTCTTAACAGTATAACTG
>NW_013942736.1:0-507 GCF_000517525.1 Limulus polyphemus
AATAATCTAAGTCTTTCCCACAGAGTGCTTGCTGATGCATAATGCAGTGTATAAACAGAGCGCCCGGGAATTGAAGATCTTCCAACTTTGTTCGTATCTGCCCCACCAGACCCTTCCTCACTCCAGCCATGTTTTTTCCTCCATCAACTATAACACATCGAAACTGATTCCACAGAAGATTTATAGCCTTGCAAAGTTTTCTGCACTTCCATGAAAATGTCTTCTTCAGTTGTTGTTCCGTGCATGCTGCAAACGGATGCCAACTCTTCTGTGATCTGAAAGTCCGAATTAACACCACGAATGAACACGAGAAGTTGTGACGTACTCGAGAGATCAGTAGACTCATCCAGCACCAGAGAATACCACAAGAAGTTCCTAGCTTTCTCGCGTATCTGTAACACTATGTTCTCTCCAAGTTCTTCTGTTCTCCGCACAACTGAACTTGCAGAAAGGCTGATACTTCCAAACAAATCGGCTTTTTCAGGAAACAAGTCATTTGCTGCTTTC
>NW_013942737.1:0-281 GCF_000517525.1 Limulus polyphemus
GAACCACAGTAGAGATATGTTATTCAGTAGCAAGTACTGTTTATAATAATGAAGACATACACTATACTTTGGTGTATATGAACCACAGTAGAGGTATGTTATTCAGTAGCAAGTACTGTGTGTAATAATAAATATATAAACTATACTTTGGCGTATACGAACCACAGTAGAGGTATGTTATTCAGTAGCAAGTACTGTGTGTAATGATGAAGAGATACACTATACTTTGGTGTATATGAACCACAGTAGAGGTATGGTATTCAGTAGCAAGTACTGTGTGT
>NW_013942738.1:0-218 GCF_000517525.1 Limulus polyphemus
CTTCTTCCCATTGTATAATAGCAAAGGAACCTAACTGTGATTTTTTATATTTTAATGTTTCTTCTTTACATTGTATAATAGCAGAGGAACCTAACTGTTGATTTTTATATTTTAATGGCTCTTCTTCCCATTGTATAATAGCAAAGGAACCTAACTGTGATTTTTATATTTTAATGGCCCTTCTTCCCATTGTATAATAGCAAAGGAACCTAACTGTT
>NW_013942739.1:0-253 GCF_000517525.1 Limulus polyphemus
CAAGTATTTTCCTTATTATATGATTCTCCATCTATTGAGAGATAAGTGAACTTTCAAGTATTTTTCTCCATCTCTTGACATATAACTGAACTTACAAGTAGTTTTTCTTAATTTTTTGCTCCATCTATTGAGAGGTAACTGAAATTCAAAATATTTTTCCTTATAATTTGTTTTTCCATCTTATTGAGAGATAACTGAACTTCCAAGTAATTTTTTCTTAATTTTTCCTAAAATAGATACTACAGCTGAAAGT
>NW_013942740.1:0-1007 GCF_000517525.1 Limulus polyphemus
TACCAAATTTGGTGAAGAATCATCAATTTAGGACCCTCTAGTAAAAGGAAATCGAAAAACAATCAGTAACCAAAATCTTCACTGCAGTACACATACGCTTTCAGAAACGCCAATAAAAGAGTAACATAAAACGACCACAAAAGTCGCAAAAATGATAATAGAAGGCTAGAATTTTGCATAGTTGCGTATTTACATCGTCCTTCCATTTGGACGGATCATCTCCAAATTTTGTATGAACGTTCGTTGCATGCAGAGTTTTACCTTCCTACTGTTTGTTTTAAAGGAGTTATGGAACGTTTTGCGTTTTGTACCAGTACGTCGTTCCATTTGGACGGATCATCTTTTAAAACAAACAGTAGGAAGGTAAAACTCTGCATATTACTAGGCAACGTTAAAGTGTACCTACATAACAAATTTGGTGAAGAATCATCAATTTAGGACCCTCTGGTAACCAGAAATCGGAAGCTTTTGGTTACTGATTGTTTTTATTGCAGTAGACATACGCTTTCAGAGAAGCCAATAAAAGAGTAACATAAAACGACCACAAAAGACGCAAAAATGATAATAGAAGGCTAGAATTTTGCATGTGAATACGCAACTATGCAACGAACGTTCTTGAAAAAATTTCGAGAAGATCAATTCAAATGGAACGAAGTACTGGTACAAAAGGCAAAACGTTCCATAACTTTTTTAAAACAAAGAGTAGGAAGGTAAAACTCTGCATATTACTACGCAACGTTGAAGTGTACCTACATACCAAATTTGGTGAAGAATCATCAATTTAGGACCCTCTAGTAAAAGGAAATGAAGCTTTTGGTTACTGATTGTTTTTCGATTTCTGGTTACCAGGGGGTCCTAAATTGATGATTCTTCACCCTGCAGTACACATACGCTCTCAGAAAAGCCAATAAAAGAGTAACATAAAACGACCACAAAAGTTGCAAAAATGATAATAGAAGGCTAGAATTTTGCATGTAAATACGCAACTATGCAACGAACGTTCATAC
>NW_013942741.1:0-291 GCF_000517525.1 Limulus polyphemus
GATTGCCAAAACAACTTATATTTTACATCCCATTGTTCTAGCTAAAATTACCTTCACCACAGTGTTAAGGGAGTTAATTTTGATGTCCAAAACAACTTAGATTTTACATCCCATTGTTCTAGCTAAAATTACCTTCACCACAGTGTTAAGGGAGTTAATCTTGATGTACCAAAACAACTTAAATTTTACATCCCATTGTTCTAGCTAAAATTACCTTCACCACAGTGTTAAGGGAGTTAATCTTGAATACCAAAACAACTTAAATTTTACATCCCATTGTTCTAGCTAAAA
>NW_013942742.1:0-507 GCF_000517525.1 Limulus polyphemus
ATCCAGTTACTAATAACTGACACTGTAATAATTTTGATATCCAGTTACTAATAACTGACAATGTAGTAATTTCGACATCCAGTTACTAATAAGTGATACTGTAGTAATTTTTACATCCAGTTACTAATAACTGACACTGTAATAATTTTGACATCCAGTTACTAACAGTTGATACTGTAATAATTTTGATGTCCAGTTACTAATAACTGACACTGTAATAATTTGGATATCCAGTTACTAATAACTGAAACTGTAATAAATTATGATATCCAGTTTTTAGTAACTGATACTGTAATAATTTTGACATCCAGTTACTAATAACTGATACTGTATTAATTTTGATATCCAGTTACTAACAACTGACACTGTATTAATTTTGACACTCAGTTACTAATAAATTGACACTGTAGTAATTTTGATATCCAGTTACTAATAACTGACACTGTAATAATTATGATATCCAGTTTTTAATAACTGATACTGTAATAATTTTGACATCCAGTTACT
>NW_013942743.1:0-276 GCF_000517525.1 Limulus polyphemus
AAATCTTCTGTTATCTTATTGATAGTATACAGTATTGTTAAATCTTGTGTCTTCTTATTGAAAGTATACAGTATCGTTAAATCTTGTGTCTTCTTATTGACAGTACACAGTATCGTTAAATCTTGTGTCTTCTTTTTGACAGTACACAGTATCGTTAAATCTTGTGTCTTCTTATTGACAGCACATTATCGTTGAATATAGTGTCTTCTTATTGACAGTACACAGTATCGTTAAATCTTGTGTCTTCTTATTGACAGTACACAGTATCCTTAAATC
>NW_013942744.1:0-215 GCF_000517525.1 Limulus polyphemus
AATCGAAAAACAATCAGTAACAAAAACCTTCACTGCAGTACACATACGCTTTCAGAAAAAACAATAAAAGAGTAACATAAAACGACCACAAAAGTCGCAAAAATGATAATAGAAGGCTAGAATTTTGCATGTAAGTACGCAAGTATGCAACGAACGTTCATACAAAATTTGGAGATGATAAGTCCAAATGGAACGACGTACTGGTACAAAACGCA
>NW_013942745.1:0-280 GCF_000517525.1 Limulus polyphemus
GGATCTTCTCGAAATTTTTTCAAGAACGGTCGTTGCATACTTGCGTATTTACATGGAAAATTCTAGCCTTCTATTGTCATTTTTGCGTCTTTTGTGGTCGTTTTATGTTACTCTTTTATTGGCTTTTCGGAAATCTTATGGGTACTGCAGGGAAGCTTTTGGTTACTGATTGTTTTTCGGTTTCTTGTTACCAGAGGGTCCTAAATTGATGATTCTTCACCAAATTTGGTATGTAGGTACACTTTAACGTTGCGTAGTAATATGCAGAGTTTTACCTTCC
>NW_013942746.1:0-206 GCF_000517525.1 Limulus polyphemus
ATTATAATGTATGGAGATGTTTATTAAAGAGAAACAGCGAGTATCTAGAGAAAATTCTTTATTTTCTCAACATTTCATTAAAATGTGGAAACCCTAAGTCCAGTCTTAACAAAACAAATATATCTACACTAACATATTACATAAAAATGTTAGAACATGTTTGAATTAAGCAGTCAAACATTTATCAGATAACATTGTACTATATT
>NW_013942747.1:0-395 GCF_000517525.1 Limulus polyphemus
GTGGTGTGTAGACACGTTTACTGGATGAGTATTGTTGTGTGTTAGACACATTTAGAATATAAGTATTGTGGTGTTAGTCACATTTAGAGGTTGAGCATTGTGGTAGGTTAAATACATTTAGAGAATGAGTATTGTGGTGTGTTAGACACGTTTAGAGGATTAGTATTGTGGTGTGTTAGACACTTTTAGAGGATGAGTATTGTGGTGTGTTAGACACGTTTAGAGTATGAGTATTGTGGTGTGTTAGACACGTTTAGAGGATGAGTATTGTGGTGTGTTAGACACGTTTAGAGGATGAGTATTGTGGTGTGTTAGACACGTTTTGAGGATGAATATTGTGGTGTGTTAGACATGTTTAGAGGATGAGTATTGTGGTGTTGTTAGACACGTTTAGA
>NW_013942748.1:0-301 GCF_000517525.1 Limulus polyphemus
CTCTTTATACATCCTTCTTGGTTGAAACTAGACAGTCTCGTGGCTTAAATATGTTTATACATCCTTCTTGGTTAGAAAGTAGACAGTCTCGTAGCTTAAATCTGTTTATACATCCTTCTTGGTTGAAACTAGACAGTCTCGTAGCTTAAATCTGTTTATACATCCTTCTTGGTTGAAACTAGACAGTCTCGTGCTTAAATCTGTTTATTCGCCCTTCTTGGTTGAAAGTACACAGTCTCGTGGCTTAAATCTCTTTATACATCCTTCTTGGTTGAAAGTAGACAGTCTCGTGGCTTAAATA
>NW_013942749.1:0-272 GCF_000517525.1 Limulus polyphemus
ACACAGTATTGCTAAATCGTATGTCTTCTTATTGACAGTACACAGTATCGTCAAATCTTGTGTCTTCTTATTGACAGTACACAGTATCGTTAAATCTTGTGTTATCTTATTGACAGTACACAGTATCGTTAAATCTTGTGTCTTCTTATTGACAGTACACAGTATCGTTAAAACGTGTGTCTTCTTATTGACAGTACACAGTATCGTTAAATCTTGTGTCTTCTTATTGACAGTACACAAGTATCGTTGAATCTTGTGTCTTTTATTGACAG
>NW_013942750.1:0-2103 GCF_000517525.1 Limulus polyphemus
AAAATTTCCCTTTAAAAGCTAAAATGAAACTGTACTTAAGTAAAATAAAAGACAGAAATAAAAATTTCTAAGTTTTATGTATAAATATATTCGTTCAATTAATTTGTATCATTGGTAGTAATTTATTGATAATGGTGTTGTAACATTAGAGAAGTTGGGCACATACCTTTAAACTATAAAATGCATTTCTCACTAACCCAAATATTAACATAGGCCATAATTATTTTCCAATTCGTAAATAAATTAATTCATGGAATAAATCACATTCTATACTTTTAGATTAGATATTGAAGTGTTAATTATCAAATTCACATTGGTCATGATTCTACTTTTAGATTAGATATTGAAGTGTTAATTATCAAATTCACATTGGTCATGATTCTACTTTTAGATTAGATATTGAAGTGTTAATTATCAAATTCACATTGGAAAGTAACAAAATAAGCATTATTTGCAAATATAGTAGCATTCGCTATTCAAAATTAAATTTTCTTTCTCCCTTTCATTTTCTTTATATCAAATTTTATGAATTGACTTGAAATGAATATTATTAGCATTAGTATTACTTGAAACTACATCCAAAACTGACGAATCATGACGTTGTTAGATAAAGATTTAAGTCTATAATATAAAAGGACGTATCTCTGTTTGACCGCCATAACTCCAAGAGGAAAGAGCCTAGAAACCTGAAATTTTGTACCCATACTAAATTGACCCTGAGGGTGTGCAGCTGAGTATTACTTATCTACGTGCGTATGCAATCTCTTTAATGAGGCAAGTTAGAAGAAAAGAGGTGTGATTCCCATAACTCCAAGAGGAAAGAACCTAGACGCCTAAAATGTTGCACTCATACAAAGGGTGTGCACCTGGGTATTCCATATCTTATCCACATGCGTGCGCATCTTTTTAATGAGACAATCTTACGAAAAACCACATAGAAAAGAAGTGGTTCCATATATAAAAATTTCTAAGATATAGAAAAGTCAATGCGTTTTAAGAACAATGGGTTCCAAAAATGGCTTCCATATGCTGCTTAGCGATAAAATTATAACCTAACCTTTATGCTGAAAGTATAAAGTGAAATGTATAAACTACAAAATTGAAATATATGTATATATATTTGTCGTTTTCTAATTTAGAGACTTCGTTAATTAATGAGTTTTTTGTTTGTATTTATTATTTAAGTTTAAAATCGGAGGATAATTCAGAGGAAAGGTTACCTTCATAAACAGGCCACATCCTGTAAAGGAGCAACAAAAGTATATAGGCTCTACTTTTATGCTAAACGTCATCCCCCAAAAGTCTTGGGAAGCACAAAGCAACACAATGGGTTTTCTGTGCTGTGCCTACGTGGGTATCAAAACTCAATTTTTAGCGTTATAAGTCTGAAGACTTACCACTGAACCAGTGGAGGCGCTTGAGGAGGGGAAAATAAGACTGAACTCTCGTGGACCCCCAATTCAGCTGAAAACCATATTTTATGGCTTATTATATGTGTTAATCTGGCCTGAATAGATATTTCCAACAAAAACTGCTATTTGGTCCCAGAGTTTGGGGGTTGGCGCCCCTGTAGGCAGCTTTAAATGACGCTTCTTATTGCAGGCTTGAAGTTCTTTTCTATTGGTGTCTTTCTTTCACCTTTTGAGAAGAACAACTAAGCAACTAAAACTAGATACACACAGTCGACCATCAAGTATGTTTTAACACACAGAATCGGCTGACTATTAAGACTGATACTCCGCGTCATTACGTTAAACTCGACTATAACAAATGTTGCATTACAGGTAGTATATATAACACATAACCGTAGCAATTGCGAGTCGAGATCCTTAACCACCATGCCATGACACGCTCTAGATGTTTGTTGAGCCGTTTCTACTTTGCTCTATACTAGATAATACAGGTGTTATATTCTGCCTGTTTCTAAACGTAGTGAGAAAGAGCCTGTTTCTAAACGTAATGAGAAAGAAGGCACTGAATGACATAAGGATGTCTGTAAAGCTATTGAAAAAGCTTCCATCATTTTTTTAATGGACAATTGTACGAAACTTTTTCAAAAGATTTGAACCTTTGCTTGTATGGGGGCGTTATAAATTTCAGGTC
>NW_013942751.1:0-417 GCF_000517525.1 Limulus polyphemus
GAGAAACAAAACATTTTGAAACATAGGTTAATGATGATATTAGTATTATAGGAGAAACAAAACATTTTGAAACATAGGTTAATGATCATATTAGTATTATAGGAGAAACAAAACATTTTGAAACATAGGTTAATGATCATATTAGTATTATAGGAGAAACAAAACATTTTGAAACATAGGGATATTAGTATTATAGGAGAAACAAAACATTTTGAAACATAGGTTAATGATCATATTAGTATTATAGGAGAAACAAAACATTTTGAAACATAGGTTAATGATCATATTAGTATTATAGAAGAAACAAAACGTGTTGAAACATAGGTTAATGCTCATATTAGTATTATAGGAGAAACAAAACATTTTGAAACATAGGTTAATGATCATATTAGTATTATAGAGAAACAAAACATTTTG
>NW_013942752.1:0-716 GCF_000517525.1 Limulus polyphemus
GGGCCTTTTAAATGTTTGTATTTTGTTTGAATAATCTTTTATTTAATACTCTTCTTTTTTTATAACATAACTGAAGACCAAAAACAGTAAAATCGAAGCTATCCGAAATTTTGATAACACGTTATGAAAAAACTATTGGGAATTTTGATGAAATGATATCGATTTTGAAAGTCTTACATAAAGGGCATCATTGTATTGAAATATTAGGAAAAACGATTTTTTTCAAAATTTGTTTTTTTTCCAAATTTGGAAAAAAACATGGGCTATAGCTTTGGCTTTTTCATTGAAAATATGATTTTTTTGTAAAATGGAAAAAAGTGATTTTTTAACGCAATATTAATATACAAATATTGGACACTGTTTATTTCGTCTGAAAACACAATATTGAGACTTTATAGCATGAACTAATACAATTATGTCCTATGAAAATCTAAAAAAATTAACTTTCGCTAACAGAGAATAAAGAGAATCGAAAAGGTGGAGTTCATTTTATAAGAAGACGTCAGGGCCTTTTTATTTTTGGATTTTGTTTGAATAACCTTTTATTTAATACTCTTCTTTTTTTATAACATAACTGAAGACCAAAAACAGTAAAATCGAAGCTATCCGAAATTTTGATAACACATTATGAAAAAACTATTGGGAATTTTGATGAAAGGATATCCATTTTGAAAGTCTTACATAAAGGGCATCATTGTATTGAAATATTAGGAAAA
>NW_013942753.1:0-575 GCF_000517525.1 Limulus polyphemus
GAATACTTTATTTACTACTTAATTTAAGAATGGAATACTTTATTTACTACTTAATTTAAGAATGGAATACTTTATTTACTACTTAATTTAAGAATGGACTACTTTATTTACTACTTAATTTAAGAATGGACTACTTTATTTACTACTTAATTTAAGAATGGAATACTTTATTTACTACTTGATTTAAGAATGGAATACTTTATTTACTACTTCTATTTAAGAATGGAATACTTTATTTACTACTCTATTTAAGAATGGAATACTTTATTTACTACTCTATTTAAGAATGGAATACTTTATTTACTACTCTATTTAAGAATGGAATACTTTATTTACTACTTAATTTAAGAATGGAATACTTTATTTACTACTTAATTTAAGAATGGAATACTTTATTTACTATTCGATTTAAGAATGGAATACTTTATTTACTATTCGATTTAAGAATGGAATACTTTATTTACTATTCGATTTAAGAATGGAATACTTTATTTACTATTCGATTTAAGAATGGAATACTTTATTTACTATTCGATTTAAGAATGGAATACTTTATTTACTACTCGATTTAAAAT
>NW_013942754.1:0-321 GCF_000517525.1 Limulus polyphemus
ATGCACAAACCTGGTAGAGCACAGAATAAACAGAGGCAATCACCGCCCAATAAAGATCTCTCTGAGGAAAATAGCTCCAGCAAAGCGACAAGAGATGGAGAAGGTCATGGATGGCCTAATATAGGAAGGGATAGTCAAGAAATCAGATAGTCCTTGATAAGCTCCTGTCGTATTAGTACAGAAGAAGGATGGGACCCAACGTTGCTGTGTGGACTTCAGGGCTCTTAACAGCATAACTGAAAAAGACTCATACCCACTGCCAAGAATTGATGTATACTCTTGATGCCCTAAGTGGAGCCAGGTGGTTTTCAACTCTTGGAC
>NW_013942755.1:0-374 GCF_000517525.1 Limulus polyphemus
ACCCTCATCTAACAGTTCGTGACGTCTATTACACAATAAACCCCACCTTTCGGATTATATTTACTCTGAATGAACAAAAGTTCTATTTTATTTAGCTTTTGACGCGACATGATACGTTTTCGTTAATGTTATAATGTCTCTGTTTTGAATTTTCTACCGAAATAAACACTAGCCGTCACTCTTCTATTAACTGTGCTTCTAAAAAAGCACTGTTTTTCAAGTTTCTAAAAAATTGATATTTTCGCCGAAAATACCAGGGCTATAGCCTTCGTTTTTTGCTAAAATTTTGAAAAAAATTATTTTTCTTCATATTTCAATACAAAGATTCCCTTGATGTGCGCTATTCTGAATATACATCCTTTGATCGAAATTCC
>NW_013942756.1:0-638 GCF_000517525.1 Limulus polyphemus
CTTGTGTCTTCTTATTGACATTACACAGTATCGTTAAATCTTGTGTCTTCTTATTGAAAGTACACAGTATCTTTAAATCTTGTGTCTACTTATTGACAGTACACAGTATCGTTAACTCTTGTGTTTTCTTATTGACAGTACACAGTATCGTTAAATCTTGTGTCTTCTTATTGACAGTACACAATATTGTTAAATCTTTTGTCTTCTTATTGAAAGTACACAGTATCGTTAAATATTTTTTCTTCTTATTGACAGTACACAGTATCGTTAAATCTTGTGTCTTCTTATTGACAGTACACAGTATCGTTAAATCTTGTGTCTTCTTATTGACAGTACACAGTATCGTTAAATCTTGGGTCTTTTTCTAAATAGTACACAGTATTGCTAAATCGTGTGTCTTCTTATTGAGAATACACAGTATTGTTAAATATTGTATCTTCTTATTGACAGTACACAGTATCGTTAAATCTAATGTCTTCTTATTGACAGTACACAGTATCGTTAAATCTTGTGTCTTCTTATTGACAGTACACAGTATCGATAAATCCTTTGTCTTCTTGTTGACAGTACACAGTATCGTTAAATCTTGTGTCTTCTTATTCACAGTATCGTTAAATCTTGTGTCTTTTTTGATAGTA
>NW_013942757.1:0-504 GCF_000517525.1 Limulus polyphemus
CTTTACCTATCGTATCTTGTACATTATTTCTGCTATTAGTATTCTCAATTATTTAGACCGACATGTAGTTGGGTTATTTATTTATTTATCAGTTTCTATTGTTGTTGTTTTAATTTATTTTACATATCGTATGTTGTACATTGTTTCTCTGCTATTAGTATTCTAAATTATTTAGGCCCACCCGTGGTTTAGTTATTTATTTATTAGTTTCTATTGTTGTTGTTTTTATTTATTTTACCTATCGTATCTTGTACATTGTTTCTCTGCTATTAGTATTCTAAATTATTTAGGCCTACATGTAGTTGGGTTATTTATTAGTTTCTGTTGTAGTTGTTTTAATTTATTTTACCTATCGTATCTTGTACATTGTTTCTCTGCTATTAGTATTCTAAATTATTCAGGCCTACCTGTAGTTAGGGTATTTATTAGTTTCTGTTGTTGTTTTAATTTATTTTACCTATCGCATCTTGTACATTGTTTCTCTTCTATTAATATTCTAAGTTA
>NW_013942758.1:0-288 GCF_000517525.1 Limulus polyphemus
GTCAATAAGAAGACATAAGACTTAACGATACTGTGTACTGTCAATAAGAAGACACAAGATTTAACGATACTCTGTACTGTCAATAAGAAGACACAAGATTTAACGATACTGAGTACTGTCAATAAGAAGACACAAGATTTAACGATACTGTGTACTGTCAATAAGAAGACACAAGATTTAAACGATATTGTGTACTTTCAATAAGAAGACACAAGATAAACAATATTGTGTACTGTCAATAAGAAGACACAAGATTTAACGATACTGTGTACTGTCAATAAGAAACAC
>NW_013942759.1:0-307 GCF_000517525.1 Limulus polyphemus
CAATGATTGGTTGTTATACACAACTTACAAGATAATGTGTTTCTTCTAGAAAGTGTTCTAATTTATAGCATTACTTTAGAAAACTGTAACTATGTTCAATCTTATAAAATACTATAATTATTGTGAAAAATATGAGAAGCAGGAATTTTATCAGACATCTATATACATAAAAGAGGAAAGTTTATTTGTTTATTTTGTTCGCTATAGGAAACCAAATGGTTGAACTTACAAATTTTAAAATAACTTCATAATAGCCAGTTTTTTACAAGAAATTTAATGGTGCTATTTATTATATATATATATAGAT
>NW_013942760.1:0-753 GCF_000517525.1 Limulus polyphemus
CCACTACATGATTTGACCAAAAAAGGTCAGAAATTTAAATGGACAGTTTCTTGCCAGCATGCTTTCAAGACATTGAAAGAAAATTTACCCTCAGCTCCACTTTTAAAGCTTACCAATCCCTCACTGCCATACATATTGGATTGCGATGCTAGTAATGTCGGAATTGGAGGAGTGTTGTCTCAGAAAGTTGGTGTAAATGAGCATGTGGTGGCCTACTTCAGTTGGGTCCTGAGTCAACCAGAGAGGAACTACTGTGTAACATGGAGGGAATTCCCTGCTATAGTAAAGAGTCTGACATATTTCCATCCTTACCTCTATGGGGCTAGGTTTACCATCAGGACAGACCATGCTGCATTACGCTGGTTAAGATCATTAAAAAACCCAGAGGGACAACTGGCACATTGAATCGGAAAGATAGACTAGTATAACTGTGATATTGAATACAGAGAAGGAAAATCTTATGGAAATGCCGATGGACTGTGCCGAAGACCCTGCAAAAGTGACTGCAGACATTGCTGCAACAGTGAAATTGAGCTAACCAGGTGTCATCAAGCTGAACTCAAAGTGACTGAAGGAGTTGATGATGGTAAAGCCAATAATTGATTTTCTAGAAGCAAGTGTTTTGCGCCCTGCTTGGGAGAAAGTGTCTAGTCTAAGCTCTGTGACAAAAACTATTGGGTACAATGTGACCAGTTGAAGCTTGAAGATGGTATTCTTCTCTGGAGATGGGAAACTACAGATGGGAAAGTGACG
>NW_013942761.1:0-328 GCF_000517525.1 Limulus polyphemus
GTGCCAACGTTTCACTAGACATTCATTGTTTAGCTCATACGAACAGTAAAACGTGCCAATGTTTCACTAGAGACATTCATTGTTTAGCTTATACGAACAGAAAAGCACGCCAATGTTTCACTAGAGACATTCATTGTTTAGCTCATACGAACAGGAAAACGTGCCAACGTTTCACTAAAGACATTCATTGTTTAGCTCATACGAACAGTAAAACGTGCCAACGTTTCACTAAAGACATTCATTGTTTAGCTCATACGAACAATAAAACGTGCCAACGTTTCACTAGACATTCATTGTTTAGCTCATACGAACAGTAAAACGTGCCAAT
>NW_013942762.1:0-281 GCF_000517525.1 Limulus polyphemus
ACAAACAGTATTAAAGTTTCTTTCTAGTCTGGAACTTCCTTGATATCTAATAATGGTTGGAGACGGCTTGAATGGGTAATGAAGGAAAACTTTAACATAACAGCAAATGTACAACGTTTCGACAAGGTTTTATCATCATCAGGTACTTCAATCTTACGTAACAATACTGGTTAAGGCGATTACATACACACATATATTGTTGATTCTTGCTCTCGAGAATCTTCTACAACTTTGGAGAATAGGTGGGAGTTGCGCAGGTTAGATATGTAGCTTGTAGTTAT
>NW_013942763.1:0-305 GCF_000517525.1 Limulus polyphemus
GGAACCTAACTGTTGATTTTTAATTTTAATGGCTCTTCTTCCCATTGTATAATAGCAGTTGGAACCCAACTGTGATTTTTATATTTTAATGGCTCTTCTTTCCCATTGTATAATAGCAGAGTAACCTAACTGTTGATTTTTATATTTTAATGGCTCTTCTTCCCATTGTATAATAGCAAAGGAACCTAACTGTTGATATTTATATTTTAATGGCTCTTCTTCCCATTGTATAATAGCAAAGGAACCTAACTGTTGATTTTTATATTTTAATGGCTCAATGGGAAGAAGTGTTATAATAGCAAAGG
>NW_013942764.1:0-266 GCF_000517525.1 Limulus polyphemus
ATTGTGGTGTGTTAGACACGTTTAGAGGATGAGTATTGTGGTGTGTTGGACATGTTTAGAGGATGTTTATTGTGGTGTGTTAGACACGTTTATAGGATGAGTATTTTTGTGTGTTAGACACATTTAGAATATAAGTATTGTGGTGTTAGCCACATTTAGAGGATGAGCATTGTTGTAGGTTAAATACATTTAGAGGATGAGTATTGTGGTGTGTTAGACACGTTTAGAAGATGAGTATTGTGGTATGTTAGACGCGTTTAGAGGAC
>NW_013942765.1:0-429 GCF_000517525.1 Limulus polyphemus
CCACTATAGCTGCTCCACTACATGATTTGACTAAAAAAGGCCAGAAGTTTGAATGGACAGTTTCTTGCCAGCATTCTTTCAAGACGTTGAAGGAAAAATTGGTCTCCACTCCACTTTTAAAGCTTCCAGATCCCTCACTGCCGTACATATTGAATAGTGATGCTAGTAATGTCGGAACTGGAGGAGTATTGTCTCAGAAAGTGGGCGAAAACAAACATATGGTGGCCTACTTCAGTAGGGTTTTCAGTAGACCAGAGAGGAACAACTGTGTAACATGGAGGAAACTCCTTGCTATAGTAAAGACTCTGACATATTTCCACTCTTACCTCTATGGTGCAAGGTTTACCATTAGGACAGACCATGCTACGTTACGCTGGTTAAGATCATTAAAGAACCCAGAGGGACAACTAGCACGCTGGATCGGAAAAA
>NW_013942766.1:0-380 GCF_000517525.1 Limulus polyphemus
GTGCTTTTTATTGACAGTACACAGTATCGTTAAATCTTGTGTCTTCTTATTGAGAGTACACAGTATTGTTAAATCTTGTGTCTTCTTATTGACAGTACACAGTATTGTTAAATCTTGTGTCTTTTTATTGACAGTACACAGTATCGTTAAATCTTGTGTCTTCTTATTGACAGTACACAGTATCGTTAAATAAGAAGATTTAACGGTACTGTGTACGTCAGTAAGAAGACACGTGTCTTCTTATTGACAGTGCACAGTATCGTTAAATAATGTGTCTTTTTATTGACAGTACACAGTATCGTTAAATCTTGTGTCATCTTATTGACAGTACACAGTATCGTTAAATCTTGTGTCTTCTTACTGACGTACACAGTACCGTT
>NW_013942767.1:0-443 GCF_000517525.1 Limulus polyphemus
TATAATAAACAAAAGAAAGGCTTTAAATATAAGATTATTCAACCCAAATCACCCCCATCTAAAAGATCATGACGTCTTATTACAAAATAAACCCCACCTTTTAGATTATGTTTACTCTGAATGAACAAAATTTCTATTTCTTTTATAATAATACTTTTTCGTTAATGTTATAATGTCTGAATTTTGAATTTTCTACCGAAATAAACACTAGCCGTTATTCTTCTATTAACTGTGCTTCAAAAAAGCACTGTTTTTCAAGTTTCAAAAAATTGACATTTTCGCCGGAATAGTGCACATCAAGGGCATCTTTGTATTGAAATATGAAGAAAAATAAATTTTTTTAAAATGGACACCCTTTCATCGAAATTCCCTATATTTATTCCATAATCTTATATCAAAATAGGAGTGCTTCGATTTTTGTTTTTTCCTTCACGTATAATAAA
>NW_013942768.1:0-434 GCF_000517525.1 Limulus polyphemus
CGCAAAAATGACAATAGAAAGCTAGAATTTTGCATGTAAATACGCAAGTATGCAACGAATGATCATAAAAAATTTGGAGATGATCCGTCCAAATGGAACGCCGTACTGGTACAAAACGCAAAACGTTCCATAACTCCTTTAAAACAAACAGTAGGAAGGTAAAACTCTGCATATTACTACGCAACGTTAAAGTGTACCTACATACCAAATTTGGTGAAGAATCATCAATTTAGGACCCTCTGGTAACAAGAAATCGAAAAACAATCAGTAACCAAAAGCTTCACTGCAGTACACATACGCTTTCAGAAAAGACAATAAAAGAGTAACATAAAACGACAACAAAAGTCGACAAAAATTATAATAGAAGGCTAGAATTTTGGCATGTAAATACGCAAGTATGCAACGAAACGTTTGACTAAGTAAGAATTTACGAG
>NW_013942769.1:0-353 GCF_000517525.1 Limulus polyphemus
TACACAGTATTGTTAAATCTTGAGTCTTCTTTTTGACAGTACACAGTATCGTTAAATTTTGTGTCTTTTTATTGATAGTACACAGTATTGTTAAATCGTGTGTCTTCTTATTGGCAGTACACAGTTTTGTTAAATAGTGTGTCTTCGTATTGAAAGTACACAGTATCTTTAAATGTTTTGTCTTCTTATTGACAATTGACAGTACACACTATCGTTAAATCTTGTGTCTTCTTATTGACAGTACACAGTATCGTTAAATCTTGTGTCTTCTTATTCGACAGTACACAGTATCGTTAAATCTTAGTGTCTTCTTATTGACAGTACACAGTATCGTTAAATCTTGTGTCGTCTTA
>NW_013942770.1:0-577 GCF_000517525.1 Limulus polyphemus
TCCCTTCTCAAAACTGAGTAGAGTTTCTTCTTCGATGGTGGCTTCTTCAGGTAGCACGTCTTCAGCAGCATCATTTGTTCTGTTGTCCACTTCATCCCAACTGAAATGTCCTGGACCGTGATAATGCCAAAGCCTGTTGGCATGCACCACTTTTGGCTTACCTCGCCGACCACATTTTACCCGGAAAGTCACGTCTGAGAGACGATCCACTATGTCATATGGGCCTTCCATGGAGAAGACAACTTAGGAGACTTCCCTTTGGTCTTCCTGGGATTATACAACCATACCTTGTCTCCTGGTACCAAAGTTGACTTCAGTAGATCTCTTATCATAAGTTAACTTCATCGAATCAGCAGACGTTTTCAAGTTTGAACACACTTGATGGTGGATACCATCCATCCTTTCCGATAACACTTTCACAAACTCCGACACACTCTCAGGCAACTCTTCATAAGGTGGGCGTCCTATTAACAGATACACTGGCAACCGAAGTTCCCGACCAAACATCAACTTTGCTGGAGTGTATCCAGTGGTTTCATGCTCTGCTGTCCTATAGGCCATCAATAGTGGAGGGAGT
>NW_013942771.1:0-254 GCF_000517525.1 Limulus polyphemus
TTCACTGCCGAGTTATATGCTATTTCTCTTGCCCTGGATCATGTAGAAGCTATGCAGTACAGTAATTGTACTATTTACACTGATTCTCTTAGCTCTCTACTGGCCCTGGGATCGCTTAAAGTTAGTTCTCACCCTGTTCTCGTCGATATTCAACACCGATTGGCCCACTTTTCACTATCTTCTATTTCCATCCAGTTTTTCTGGATCCCTGGCCACGTCGGTATTCACGGGAACGAGCTCGCTGACACCGCAGC
>NW_013942772.1:0-313 GCF_000517525.1 Limulus polyphemus
GAATTTTCCACGGACCCGATCTCGACGGCGGTACCTTTCGCCTCTGCGGAACGCCTCCGGGAACGCGGCCGAGGTTCCGTCGGCGATACCTCGACCGGTGGTTGGCGTTCAATGCCGAGGCTTTCCGCGTATCTGAGGCGGAGACCGTACCCCGTACTTTTGAGAGGGATGACCCTAACCTTAGTTTCCCTCTTATATTAGGGGAACAAGTTAAACGCGGTAGCAGACGAAAGAACGTTACCGACTATCGGAGAATTTTCCACGGACCCGATCTCGACGGCGGTACCTTACGCCTCTGCGGAACGCCTCCGGG
>NW_013942773.1:0-820 GCF_000517525.1 Limulus polyphemus
GAACGTTCGTTGCATACTTGCGTATTTACATGCAAAATTCTAGCCTTCTATTATCATTTTTCGTCTTTTGTGGTCGTTTTATGTTACTCTTTTATTGGCTTTTCTGAAAGCGTATGTGTACTGCAGGGAAGCTTTTGGTTACTGATTGTTTTTCGATTTCTTTTTACCAGAGGGTCCTAAATTTATGATTCTTCACTGCATATTACTAGGCAACGTTAAAGTGTACCTACATACCAAATTTGGAGTTTTACCTTCCTACTGTTTGTTTTAAAGGAGTTATGGAAGGTTTTGCGTTTTGTACCAGTACGTCGTTCCATTTGGACGGATCATCTCCAAATTTTGTATGCAAGTATGCAACGAACGTTCGTATTTACATGCAAAATTCTAGCCTTCTATTATCATTTTTGCGTCTTTTGTGGTCGTTTTATGTTACTCATTTATTCGCTTTTCTGAAAGCGTATGTGTACTGCAGCCTCTGGTAAAAAGAAATCGAAAAACAATCAGTAACCAAAAGCTTCCATCCTAAATTTTTGATTCTTCACCAAATTTGGTATGTAGGTACACTTTAACATTGCCTAGTAATATGCAGAGTCTTACCTTTCTACTGTTTGTTTTTAAGGAGTTATGGAAGGTTTTGCGTTTTGTACCAGTACTTCGTTCCATTTGGACGGATCATCTCCAAATTTTGTATGAACGTTCGTAGCATACTTGCGTATTTATATGCAAAAATTCTAGCTTTCTATTGTCATTTTTGTCCGTATTTACATATAAAATTCTTGCCTTCTATTATCATTTTTTCGACTTTTGTGGTCGTTTTATG
>NW_013942774.1:0-285 GCF_000517525.1 Limulus polyphemus
ACCCTCTGGTAACAAGAAATCGAAAAACAATCAGTAACCAAAAGCTTCACTGCAGTACACATACGCTTTCAGAAAAGCCAATAAAAGAGTAACATAAAACGACCACAAAATTGGAAAAATGATAATAGAAGGCTAGAATTTTGCATGTAAATACGCAAGTATGCAACGAACGTTACTGAAAAAATTTCGAGAAGATCCGTCCAAATGGAACGAAGTACTGGTACAAAACGCAAAACGTTACCCATAACTCCTTTAAAACAAACAGTAGGAAGGTAAAACTCTGCA
>NW_013942775.1:0-350 GCF_000517525.1 Limulus polyphemus
ACAAGATTTAACGATACTATGTACTGTCAATAAAAAGACCCAAGATTTAACAATACTGTGTACTGTCAATAAGAAGACACAAGATTTAACGATACTGTGTACTGTCAATAAGAAGACACAAGATTTAACAATACTGTGTACTGTCAATAAGAAGACACAAGATTTAACGATACTGTGTACTGTCAATAAGAAGACACAAGATTTAAGTCTTCTTATTGACAGTACACAGTATCGACAATATTCTTACTGTGTACTGTCAATAAGAAGACACAAGATTTAACGATACTGTGTACTGTCAATAAGAAGACACAATATTCAACGATAATGTGTACTGTCAGTAAGAAAACAAT
>NW_013942776.1:0-387 GCF_000517525.1 Limulus polyphemus
ATACTGTGTACTGTCAATAAGAAGACACAAGATTTAACGATACTATGTACTTTCAATAAGAAGACACAAGATTTAACAATACTGTGTACTGTCAATAAGAAGACACAAGAATTAACAATACTGTGTACTATCAATAAGAAGACACACGATTTAGCAATACAGTGTACTATCAATAAAAAGACACAAGATTTAACGATACTGAGTACTGTTAGTAAGAAAACACAAGATTTAACAATAATATGTCCTGTCAATAAGAAGACACAAGATAAGACGATGCTCTGTCAATAAGAAGACACAAGATTTAACGATACTGTGTACTGTCAATAAGAAGACACAAGATTTAACGATACTGTGTACTGTCAATAAGAAGACACAAGATTTAAAGAT
>NW_013942777.1:0-215 GCF_000517525.1 Limulus polyphemus
AAGAAGACACAAGATTTAACGATACTGTGTACTTCAATAAGAAGACACAAGATTTAACGATACTGTGTACTGTCATTAAGAAGACACAAGATTTAACTATACTGTGTACTGTCAATAAGAAGACACAAGATTTAACGATACTGTGTACTCTCAATAAGAAGACACAAGGTTTAACGACACTGTGTACTGTCAATAAGAAGACACAAGATTTAACG
>NW_013942778.1:0-280 GCF_000517525.1 Limulus polyphemus
GTTTCTAATTTTTACTCTCAAGTTGTTACACATGCATTAATTAATTAGTTTCTAATTCTTACTCTTAGGTTGTTCCACATGTATTCATTAATAAGTTTCTAATTCTTACTCTTAGGTTGTTCCACATGTATTCATTAATAAGTTTCTAATTCTTTCTCTCAAGTTGTTACACATGTATTATTAATAAGTTTCTAATCCTTACTCTCAAGTTTTTCCACAGGTATTAATTCATTAGTTTCTAATTCTTACTCTCAAGTTGTTCTACGGGTATTAACTTATT
>NW_013942779.1:0-631 GCF_000517525.1 Limulus polyphemus
TGTGTACTGTCAATAAGAAGACACAAGATATAACGATACTGTGTACTGTCAATAAGAAGACACACGATTTAAAAATACTGTGTACTATCAATAAAAAGACACAAGATTTAACGATACTGTGTACTTTCAATAAGAAGACACAAGATTTAACAATACTATGTACTGTCAATAAGAAGACGGACACAGTATCGTTAAATCTTGTTTCTTATTGACAGTACACAGTATTGTTAAATCTTGTGTCTTCTTATTGACATACACAATATTTAACGATACTGTGTAATATCAATAAGAAGATACAAGATTTAACGATACTGTGTACTGTCAATAAGAAAACACAAGATTTAACGATACTGTGTACTGTCAATAAGAAGACACAAGATTTAACAATACTGTGTACTGTAAATAAGAATACACAATATTTAACGATACTGTGTAATGTCAATAAGAAGATACAAGATTTAACGATACTGTGTACTGTCAATAAGAAAACACAAGATTTAACGATACTGTGTACTGTCAATAAGAAGACACAAGATTTAACAATACTGTGTACTGTCAATAAGAAGACACAATATTTAACGATACTGTGTAATGTCAATAAGAAGATACAAGATTTAACAATACTGTGTAC
>NW_013942780.1:0-601 GCF_000517525.1 Limulus polyphemus
ATATATAATGAAAGACCTACCAGCCACTGTCCATCTGTATTAAAAGACCTACCAGCCACTATCCATCTGTATTAAAAGACCTTCCAGTCACTATCCATCTGTATTAAAAGACCTACCAGTCACTATCCATCTATAATTAAAGACCTACCAGTTACCATCTATCTATATTAAAAGACCTACCAGCCACTATCCATGTATAATAAAACACCTACCAGTCACTATCCATCTGTAATGAAAGGTATTTTTATCCGTCTGTAATAAAATACCTTTCATCTATTATCTATCTATAATAAAATACCTACCAGCCACTATCTATCTATAATAAAACACCTACCAGTGACTATCCATCTATAATAAAACACCTACCTGTCACTATCCATGTATAATTAAACACCTACCAGTCTTTAAATACAGATGGATAGTGGCTGGTATGTCACTATCCATCTGTATTGAAAGACCTACCAGCCACTATCCATCTGTATTAAAAGACCTACCAAGCCACTATCCATCTGTATTAAAAGAACTACCAGCCACTATCCATCTGTATTGAAAGACCTACCAGCCACTATCCATCTGTATTAAAAGACCTACCAGCCACTGT
>NW_013942781.1:0-401 GCF_000517525.1 Limulus polyphemus
CTATTGGCTAATGGTTAGATTAATAATGTTTGCTATTGGCTAATGGTTAGATGAACAGTGTTTGGTATTGCCTAATGGTTAGATGAACAATGTTTGGTTTTGGCTAATGGTTAGATTAATAATGTTTGCTATTGGCTAATGGTTAGATGAATAATGTTTCTCATAAAATAGTAACAATGTTCGGTTATGGCTAATGGTGAGATGAACGATGTTTGGTATTGGCTAATGGTTAGATGAACAATGTTTGGTATTGACTAATGGTTAGATGAACAATGTTAGGTATTGGCTAATGGTTAGATGAACAGTGTTTGGTATTGCCTAATGGTTAGATGAACAATGTTTGGTATTGGCTAATGGTTAGTTGAACAGTGTTTGGTATTGCCTAATGGTTAGATGAACAT
>NW_013942782.1:0-685 GCF_000517525.1 Limulus polyphemus
GTAAAAATACACAAGATTTAACAATACTGAGTCCTGTCAATAAGAAGATACAGGATTTATCAATACTGTGTCCTGTCAATAAGAAGATACAGGATTTATCAATACTGTATACTGTCAATAAGAAGACATAATTTAAAAATACTGTGTCCTGTCAATAAGAAGATAAAGAATTTATCAATACTGTGTACTGTCAATAAGAAGACACAAGATTTAACGATACTGTGTACTATCATAACAAGTCATAAGATTTAATAATACTGTGTACTATCAATAACAAGCCACAAGATTTAACAATACTGTGTCCTGTCAATAACAAGCCACAAGATTTAACGATACTGTGTACTGTCAGTAAAAATATTCTTATTGACAGGAAACAGTATTGATAAATCCTGTATCTTCTTATTGACAGGACACAGTATTGATAAATATTGTGTCTTCTTATTGACAGTACACAGTATTGATAAATCCTGTATCTTCTTATTGACAGGACTCAGTATTGTTAAATCTTGTGAAATACAGGATTTATCAATACTGTGTACTGTCAATAAGAAGAAACATAATTTAACAATACTGTGTCCTGTCAATAAGAAGAAAAAGGATTTATCAAAAATGTGTACTGTCAATAAGAATACACAAGATTTAACAATACTGTGTACTATCATAACAAGTCATAACATTTAATGAT
>NW_013942783.1:0-507 GCF_000517525.1 Limulus polyphemus
ATCATTTTTGCGACTTTTGTGGTCGTTTTATGTTACTCTTTTATTGGCTTTTCTGAAAGCGTATGTGTACTGCAGTGAAGCTTTCTTTACTGATTGTTTCTCGATTTCTTGTTACCAGAAGGTCCTAAATTGATGATTCTTCACAAAATTTGGTATGTAGGTAAACTATAACGTTGTCTAGTAATATGAAGAGTTATACCTTCCTACTGTTTGTTTTAAAGGAGTTATGGAACGTTTTGCGTTTTGTACCAGTACTTCGTTCCATTTTACGGATCATCTCCAAATTTTGTATGAACGTTCGTTGCATACTTGCGTATTTACATGCAAAATTCTTGCCTTCTATTATCATTTTTGCGAATTTTGTGGTCGTTTTATTATTATCATTTTGCGACTTTGTGGTCGTTTATGTTACTCTTTATTGGTTTCTGAAAGCGTATGTGTACTGCAGTGAAGCTTTTGTTACTGATTGTTTTTCGATTTCTTGTTACCAGAGGGTCCCTAAATTGA
>NW_013942784.1:0-381 GCF_000517525.1 Limulus polyphemus
GATGATTTATTTTCCCATGTCTTAGTAAATTATGATATAATCATCGTGTTGATGTATTTTACCCATGTCTTAATGAAGTATGGTATAATCATCGTGATGATGTATTTTACCCATGTCTTAATAAAGTATGGTATAATCATCGTGTTATTGTATTTTACCCATGTCTTAATAAAGTATTGTATAATCATCGTGTCTACGTATTTTATCCATGTATTAATAAAGTATGTTAAAATCATCGTGTCTATGTATTTTACCAATGTCATAATAAAGTATGTTAAAATCATCGTGTCTATGTATTTTACCCATGTCATAATAAAGTATGTTAAAATCATCGTGTCTATGTATTTCAACAATGCCTTCATGAAATATGGTATAATCATC
>NW_013942785.1:0-447 GCF_000517525.1 Limulus polyphemus
CTCAGATTTCCTTTATTCCTCGTGTCTTGAATCATTATCCAATACTAACAGATTTTATAACTCAGATTTCCTTTATTCCTTGATTCTAAAATCATTATCCAATACTAATAGATCTTATAACTCTGATTTCCTTTATTCCTTGTGTCTTGAATCATTGTCCAATACGAACAAATCTTAATAATCACGATTTCATGTATTCCTTGTGTCTTGAATCATTGTCCAATACGAACATATCTTATAACTCAGATTTCCAGTATTCCATGTGTCTTGAATCATTATCCAATACTTTCAGATTTTATAACTGAGATTTCCTTTATTCCTTGTGTTTTGAATCATTCTCCAATACGAACAGATCTTGCAACTATGATTTCCTTTATTTCTTGTGTCTTCAATCATTCTCCAATACGAAGAGCTCTTATAACTCAGATTTCTTTTATTCCTTGGGTC
>NW_013942786.1:0-293 GCF_000517525.1 Limulus polyphemus
TTTATTGACAGTACACAGTATCGTTAAATCTTGTGTCTTCTTATTGAGAGTACACAGTATTGTTAAATCTTGTGTCTTCTTATGGACAGTACACAGTATAGTTAAATCTTGTGTCTTATTATTGACAGTACACAGAATCGTTAATTCTTGTGTCTTCTTATTGACAGTACACAGTATTATTAAATCTTGTGTCTTCTTATTTCGCAGTACTTTAAAGATACTGTAAAAGTAAAGCCACAAGAATTAACAATACTGTGTAGTATCACTAACAAGCCGTTAGTGATAGTACACAG
>NW_013942787.1:0-572 GCF_000517525.1 Limulus polyphemus
GAGTAACACCTAGGTGTTCATGGAATAGTTGTACGAAGTAAGGATAAAGATGAATATGGTGGTTATAAATTCGGTAACTAGAGTTACACCTAAGTGTTAATGGAATAGTTTTACCAAGTAAGGCTAAAGATGAGTATGGTGGTTATAAATTCCGTAACTAGAGTTACACCTTGGTGTTCTGGAGTAGTTGTACGAAGTAAGGATAAAGATGAATATGGTGGTTATAAATTCGGTAACTAGAGTTACACCTAAGTGTTCTTTAGCCTTACTTGGTAAAACTACTCCATTTGAGTATGGTGGTTATAAATTCCGTAACTAGAGTTACACCTTGGTGTTCATGGAGTAGTTGTACCAAGTAAGGATAAAGATGACTATGGGAGTTAAAAATTTGGTAAACAGAGTTAAACCTAAGTGTTCATGGAGTAGTTGTACCAAGTAAGGCTAAAGATGAGTATCGTGGTTATAGAATTTGTAACTAGAGTTACAAAGGGGGTGTTCATGGAGTAGTTGTACCAAGTAAGGATAAAGATGAATATGGTGGTTATAAATTCGGTAACTAGAGTTACACCTAA
>NW_013942788.1:0-273 GCF_000517525.1 Limulus polyphemus
AGATGATCCGTCCAAATGGAACGAAGTACTGGTACAAAACGCAAAACGTTCCATAACTCCTTTAATACAAACAGTAGGAAGGTAAAACTCTGCATATTACTACGCAACGTTAAAGTGTACCTACATACCAAATTTGGTGAAGAATCATCAATTTAGGACCCTCTGGTAACAAGAAATCGAAAAACAATCAGTAACAAAAGCTTCACTGCAGTACACATACGACTTTCAGAAAAGCCAATAAAAGAGTAACATAAAACGACCACAAAAGTCGCA
>NW_013942789.1:0-210 GCF_000517525.1 Limulus polyphemus
ACTGTCAATAAGAAGACACAAGATTTAACGACACTGTGTACTGTCAATAAGAAGACACAAGATTTAACGATACTGTGTACTGTCAATAAGAAGACACAAGATTTAACGATACTTTGTACTGTCAATAAGAAGACACAAGATTTAACAATACTGTGTACTTCAATAAAAGACACAAGATTTAACGATACTGTGTACTGTCAATAAGAAGAC
>NW_013942790.1:0-558 GCF_000517525.1 Limulus polyphemus
CTTTGAAAATGGTTATTCTTTCATCAAAATTCCCAATAGTTATTTCATAATCTGTTATCAAAATTTCGAATTTCTTCAATTGTACTCTACTTTTTTGTTTTTTTATGTCTTCGGTTGTATTCTAAAAAAAGAAGAGTTTTTAAAATTGGATTATTCAAACAAAATCGCAGCATCTAAAAGGCCATTACCTTTCTTATAAGATAAACTCCACGTTTTAATATTATGTCCCGTAAAAAGGTAAAAAAATATATAACTTTCGATAACCCAAGGTAAAAACAATGCTTTGTTAATGCTATATTATAAAAACTGAGGTTTTTCCGACGTAATAAGCAGTATCAGATATATTGCTATTAATTTTGCGTCCAAAAAGCACTTTTTTCCAATTTTCCCAAAAATTCATATTTTCACCGAAAACCCAAGGCTATAGCCCATGTTTTTTCCAAAATTTTGAAAAAAATAGTTTTTCCTTATATTTCAACACAAACATGCCAATGATATAAGACTTTGAAAAATTGATATCCTTTCATCAAAATTCCCAATAGTTATTTCATAATCTGT
>NW_013942791.1:0-631 GCF_000517525.1 Limulus polyphemus
ATTGTTAAATCTTGTGTCTTCTTATTGAAAGACATAGTATCGTTAAATCTTCTGTCTTCTTATTGACAGTACACAGTATCGTTAAATCTTGTATCTTCTTATTGACAGTACACAGTATCGTTAAATATTGTGTATTCTTATCGACAGTACACAGTATTGTTAAATTTTGTGTCTTCTTATACAAGATTTAACGATATTGTGTCCTGTCAAGATACTGTGTACTGTCAATAAGAAGAATATACACAATATTTAACTTATTGACAGTACACAGTATCGTTAAATCTTGTTTCTTCTTATTGACAGTACACAGTATCGTTAAATCTTGTGTCTACTTATTGACAGGACACAGTATCGTTAAATATTGTGTATTTTTATTGACAGTACGAAATATGTTTAAATCTTGTGTCTTCTTATTGACAGGACACAGTATCTATAAATCTTGTGTCTTTTTATTGAAAATCTTGTGTTCTTCTTATTGAAAGTACACGTCAATAAGAAGACACAAGATTTAACGATACTAGTGCACAGTATCGTTAAATCTTGTGTCTTCTTATTGACAGTACACAGTATCGTTAAATCTTGTGTCTTCTTATTGACAGTACACAGTATTGCTAAATCGTTGTGTCTTCTT
>NW_013942792.1:0-364 GCF_000517525.1 Limulus polyphemus
AAATGTATCAGTTACTTCGTTTGTAGGATTAGGAAGTTTTTAGCCTCTGGCGGTGGCCTTTGGCGTTTGTTTCCACGTTGAACCTGAGCATTTTCTTCTTTTTACAGGAACGAAAATAATTATTAATTTTACGTGGAACCTGTCTACAGCACATCAACATTATTTATTTCTTCCTTCTTCCTCCTACAACATAAACACATTGATAGCAGTATTAAATATTAAGATAGTTTTGTTCATTTGGAGTTTTGCTGTGTTTTTCACAAAAACCGATACGCTAAAATATGTTAGTTCTGTACTGAAAAATATATTCTATCCAAGTATGAAATAAAAACAAACAATAAGCATGCAAACACATGTAAATTAC
>NW_013942793.1:0-1683 GCF_000517525.1 Limulus polyphemus
ATACCAAATTTGGTTAAGAACAATCAATTCAGGACCCTCTGGTAACAAGAAATCGAGAAACAATCGGTAACAAAAAGCGTCAGTGCAGTACACATACGATTTCAAGAAGCCATAAAAAGAGTGACATAAAACGACCACAAAAATCGTAAAACTAAAACTAATAATCTAGAATTTTGTAAGTAAACGCGCACAATTGCGACGAACTTTAATAAAAAAATTCAAAAAGATTCATCTAAATGGGACTAAGTACTGGTACAAAAACCAAAACCTTCAATAACTCCCTTAAAACGCATCGTACGAAGGTGAAACTTCGCATGATACTGTGGAACGAACTAGTGAATATATGTAGCAAAAGGATAAGATCCATCAATTTAGAACCCTCTGATAGCAAGAAATCTATAACAGAGCAATATCAAAAAGCTTCACTGCAGTACACATTCTCTTTCAAAAAGCCAATAAAGTAGTAACAAAATGGACCACAAAAGTCGCAAGAATGATAACATGAATTTGGAGTTTTGAATGTAAATACGCATGTACGAACGAACGTTCAAAAAAAAATTCTAGAAGATTAGTCCAAATGGAACGAAGTACTGGTAGAAAACGCAAAACCTTCCATAACTCCCTTAAAACGAATAGTAGAAAGGTGAAACTCTTCATGTAACTGCACAACGATAAAATGTACCTACATACCAAATTTGATTAAGAACAATCAATTCAGGACCCCCTGGTAACAAGAAATCGAGAAAAAATCGGTAACAAAAAGCTTCAGTGCAGTACACATACGATTTCAAGAAGCCATAAAAAGAGTAACATAAAACGACCACAAAAATCGTAAAACTAAAACTAATAATCTAGAATTTTGTAAGTAAACGTGCAAAATTGCGGCGAACCTTAATAAAAAAATTCAAAAAGATTCCCAGTACTTAGTACCATTTACATTACAAAACGCAAAACCTTCAATAACTCCTTTAAAACGCATCGTAGGAAGGTGAAACTTCGCATGATACTGTGGAACGAACTAGTGAATATAAATTGATGGATCTTAACCTTTTTTGCTATGTGTTACAGATTGTTTCTCGATTTCTTGTTACCAGAGGGTCCTGAATTGATTATTATTCACAAAATTTGTTATGTAGGTACATTGTATCGTTGCGCAGATATATGCAGAGTTTCACCTTTCTACTATTCGTTTTAAGGAAGTTATGGAAGATTTTGCGTTTTGTACCAGTACTTCGTTCCATTTGGACTAATCTTCTCGAATTTTTTTTTGAACGTTCGTTGCGTACTTGCGTATTTACATGCAAAACTCTAGGTTCGTGTTATCATTCTTGAGACTTTTGTGGTCCATTTTGTTACTACTTTATTCGCTTTCTGAAAGAGAATGTGTACTGAAGTGAAGCTTTTTGATATTGCTCTGTTATAGATTTCTTGCTATCAGAGGGTTCTTGCACTGAAGCTTTTTATGGCTTCTTGAAATCGTATGTGTACCGTTTTATGTTACTCTTTTTGGTAAAATTCTAGATTATTAGTTTTAGTTTTACGATTTTTGTCGTTTACTTACAATTTTGCGAAGGTTCGCCGAATAAAAATAAAAAAATTCAAAAAGATTCATGTAAATGGGAGTACCAGTACTTAGGAGTTATTGAAGGTTTTGCGTTTTCCCTTAAAACGCATCGTAGGAAG
>NW_013942794.1:0-536 GCF_000517525.1 Limulus polyphemus
ATTAAATCTTGTGTCTTCTTATTGACAGAATACAGTATTGTTAAATCTTGTGTCTTGTTATTGATAGTACACATTATTGTTAAATATTGTTTCTTCTTATTGACAGTACCCAGTATTATTAAATCTTATGTCTTCTTATCGACAGTACACAGTACTGATAAATCTTGTGTCTTCTTATTGACAGTACAAAGTATTGTTAAATATTGTATCTGCTTATTGACAGAACACAGTATTGTTAAATCTTGTGTCTTGTTATTGATAGTACACAGTATCGTTAAATCTCGTGTCTTCTTATTGATAGTACACAGTATTGTTAAATATTGTGTCTTTTTATGGACAGTACCCAGTATTGTTAAATCTTGTGTCTTCTTATTGACAGTACACAGTATTGTTAAATCTTGTGTCTTGTTATTGATAGTACACAGTATCGTTAAATCTCGTGTCTTCTTATTGATAGTACACAGTATTGTTAAATATTGTGTCTTTTTATGGACAGTACCCAGTATTGTTAAAACTTGTGTCTTCTTATATACAGT
>NW_013942795.1:0-393 GCF_000517525.1 Limulus polyphemus
GTGGGGTTTTATAAATCATATTTCTTGGATGGATAATGGGTAAGTGGGATTTAATAAATCACTTTTCTTGGAAGGATATTGGGTAAGTGGGGTTTAATAAATCACTTTTCTTGAAAGGATAATGGGCAAGTGGGGTTTAATAAGTCACTTTTCTTGAAAGGATAATGGGCAAGTGGGGTTTAATAAGTCACTTTTCTTGAAAGGATAATGGGCAAGTGGGGTTTAATAAGTCACTTTTCTTGGAAGGATAGTGGATAAGTGGAGTTTAATAAATCATTTTCTTGAAAGGATATTGGGTAACTGGGGTTTAATAAGTCACTTTTCTTGGAAGGATAGTGGGCAAGTGGGGTTTAATAAGTCACTTTTCTTGGATGGATAATGGGTAACTGACTT
>NW_013942796.1:0-330 GCF_000517525.1 Limulus polyphemus
CTTTTTTTTTTAAAATTTTCTATCCCACTTCTGACACCAATTTGTTACGTCTCTGTTCGTTAGTTAATTTTCCGTAAATTCGTTCCGACGAAACTTTAGCGACACAAGTCCTTTCTTAAATAAAACTGGTTTATTCCTTCTGAATATAACTTTACGATACACTTAATTTCAACAGTCTCTCTATAACAACGCTATGTCTCACGTGGCCAACAATATTTTGTCCGCATACATTCAATTACTCATTACACTGTTCCCCCATCACGTTGTGAACGTCTTGTATGTACAAGACTAACACATATCTAGTAAATGCTAGGGCATTCTTGAAGGAAC
>NW_013942797.1:0-226 GCF_000517525.1 Limulus polyphemus
TAAGAAGACACAAGATTTAACGATATTGTGTACTTTCAATAAGAAGACACAAGATTTAACGATATTGTGTACTGTCAATAAGAAGACACAAGTTTTAACAATAATGTGTACTATTAATAAAAGACAAACGATTTAGCAAGACTGTGTACTATCAGTAAAAGACACAAGATTTAGCAAGACTGTGTACTGTCAATAAGAAGGACACAAGATTTAACGATACTGTGTA
>NW_013942798.1:0-234 GCF_000517525.1 Limulus polyphemus
GTTCCTGGTAATATTGACCTGTCTTCCTGATTATAATGAGACATGTTCCTGGTAACATAGACCTGTTTTCCTGATTATAATGAGACATGTTCCTGGTAACATTGAATTGTCTTCCTGGTTATAATGAGACATGTTCCTGGTAACATTGACTTGTCTTCCTGATTATAATGAGACATGTTTCCTGGTAACATTGACCTGTTTTCCTGATTATAATGACACATGTTCCTGGTAACA
>NW_013942799.1:0-806 GCF_000517525.1 Limulus polyphemus
CTCTTAGGTGTTCATGGAGTAGTTGTACAAAGTAAGGCTAAAGATGAATATGATGGTTATAAATTCGGTAACTAGAGTTACACCTAAGTGTTCATAGAGTAGTTGTACCAAGTAACGCTAAAGATGAGTATGGTGGTTATACATTCTATAACTAGAGTTACACCTAGGTGTTCATGGAGTAGTTGTACCAAGTAAGGCTAAAGATGATTATGGTGGTTATAAATTTGCTAACTAGAGCTACACCTAGGTGTTCGTAGAGTTGATGTACCAAATAACCCTAAAGATGAGTATGGTGGTTATAAATTCTGTAACTAGAGCTACAACTAGGTGTTCGTAGAGTTGATGTACCAAATAACCCTAACACCCAGGTGTAACTCTAGTTTCAGAATTTATAACCACCATACTCATCTTTAGCCTTAGTTAGTAAAATTACTCCATGAACACCTAGGTGTAACTCTAGTTACAGAATTTAAAACAACCATACTCATCTTTAGCCTTACTTGGTACAACTACTCCATGAACACTTAGGTGTAAATATAGTTACCGAATTTATAACCATCATACTCATCTTTTTTAGCCTTTACTTGGTACAACTACTCCATGTCTAGGTGTTCGTGGAGTTGTTGTACCAAATAACGCTAAAGAGAGTATGGTGGTTAAATATTCGGTAACTAGATATACACCTAGGTGTTTATGGAGTAGTTGTACCAAGTAAGGCTACAAATGAGTATGGTGGTTATAAATACTGAAACTAGAGTTACACTTAGGTATTCGTTGAGTTGTTGTACCAAATAACGCTACAGATG
>NW_013942800.1:0-350 GCF_000517525.1 Limulus polyphemus
CATTAGAACCAAAAGGTACTTTAGTTTGACTGGTGCTTTTTTCATTAGAACCAAAAGGTACTTTAGTTTGACTGATGTTTCATCCATGAGAACCAAATAATATATCAGATTGACTGGTGGTTTTTTCATTAGAACCAAAAGGTACTTTAGTTTGACTGATGTTTCATCCATGAGAAACAAATAATATATCAGATTGACTGGTCCTTGTTTCATTAGAACCAAAAGGTACTTTAGTTTGACTGATGTTTCAATCCATGAGAACCAAATAATATATCAGTTTGACTGGTGCTTGTTTCATTAGAACCAAAAGGTACTTTAGTTTGACTGATGGTTCATTCATGAGAACCAAA
>NW_013942801.1:0-550 GCF_000517525.1 Limulus polyphemus
AACATAGCCGAAATTTTGATAACAGATTATGAAATAACTATTGGAAATTTTGATGAAAGGCTATCCATTTTGAAAGTCTTACATCAAGGGCATCTTTGTATTGACATATGAAGAAAAATAATTTTTTTCAAAATTTGGGAAAAAACATGGGCTATAGCCTTGGCTTTTTGGAGAAAAAATGAATTTTTTTGAAAAATGAAAAAAAGTGCTTTTTTGTCGCAAAATCAATAGTAAAATATCGGATAGTGCTTATTTTGATGAAAACTCAAAACTGAGACATTATTGCGTCGAAGAAAAATATTATGTCCCGTGAAAATATAAACAAAAATTAACCTTCGCTAACCCAGAACAAAAAGAATCCAAAAGGTGGAGTTTGTTTCAGAAGAAGACGTCATGGCCTTTTAGATGTTGGGATGTCCTTTGAATTTCGGCTATGTTCAATTTTAATGGTTTTTTTTTGTCTTCAGTTATATTATAAACAAAGAAGAGCTTTAAAATTAATATTAAATATAACTGAAGACAAAAAAACCAGTAAAATTGAACATAGCCG
>NW_013942802.1:0-455 GCF_000517525.1 Limulus polyphemus
TACCTATGTGTTCGTCGAGTTGTTGTACCAAATATCGCTAAATATGAGTATGGTGGTTATAAATTCGGTAACTATAGTTACACCTAGGTGTTCATGGTAAGTTATACCAAGTAAGTCTAAAGATGAGTATGTTGGATATAAGTTCGGTAACTATAGTTACACCTAGGTGTTCATGGATAAGTTGTACCAAATAAGGCTAAAGATGAGTATAGTGGTTATAAATTCGGTAACTAGAGTTACACCTAGGTTTTCGTGGAGTTGTTGTACCAAATAACACAAAAGATGAGTATGGTGGTTACAAATTCATTAAATAGAGTTACACCTAGGAGTTCGTGAAGTTGTTGTACCAAATAACGCTAAAGATGAGTATGGTGGTTATAAATTCAGTAACTAAAGTTACACCTAGGTGTTCGTTGAGTTGTTGTACCAAATAACGCTAAAGATGAGTATAGTGG
>NW_013942803.1:0-301 GCF_000517525.1 Limulus polyphemus
TTTAACAATACTGTGTACTGTCAATAAGAAGACACAAGATTTAACGATACTGTGTACTGTCAATAAGAAGACACAAGATTTAACGATACTGTGTACTGTCAATTAAGAAGACACAAGATTTAACGATACTGTGTACTGTCAATAAGAAGACACAAGATTTAACGATACTGTGTACTCTTATTGAAAGACACAAGATTTAACGATACTGTTGTACTGTCAATAAGAAGACACGTCTTCTTATTGACAGTACACAGTATCGTTAAATCTTTATCGTTAAATCTTGACTGTGTACTGTCAATAA
>NW_013942804.1:0-536 GCF_000517525.1 Limulus polyphemus
AGTGCATATTTAAATAGTGAAGAGATCTGCGGATCCTTTTCTTGCTCAGCTGTCAGTTTACTTATAGTAAACGAAACTTCACCAGGTGAATCAGATCCCTCGCATCCATAATTGTCACTCACCGAGCAATCATCAGTAGGACAATCATCCACGAGATCCCCGTCGGTTTAAAAAGATCTCTGAGACAAATCTATAATTTTGTACTCTGAATCCATGTCTATCATTTGTTTTTGGTTTAATTTCTTAGCTTGAGCTCGTGTCACAGCACACGAGGGAAACACATCAGGATTCTTCTCAATGACAACATCATCCTTAGCTGAAACAGTGATCGGCTCATTAACCATTTTAGGTTCGGCAACAACTTTTCCTCCAGTCAAATCGTTTCCCAACAATAATGATACATCCTTAATTGGCAGAGTAGGTCTTACTCCAACCACAACTGGTTCCAAAACTAGGTCTGATGCTAAATAAATGTTATGAAGAGGAACATTAACAAAGCCACCCTCAATACCCTGAGGAATAACAGACTCACCAGT
>NW_013942805.1:0-244 GCF_000517525.1 Limulus polyphemus
GCTGTGTATGTTGGATGTTACATTTTATCTGGTATACCTTGGAGAAACCGTAGACTTATGTTATCTGACTGTGTATGTTGGATCTTACATTTTATCTGGTATACCTTGGAGAAACCGTAGACTTATGTTATCTGCTGTGTATGTTGGATGTTACATTTTATCTAGTATACCTTGGAGAAACCGTAGACTTATGTTATCTGACTGTGTATGTTGGATGTTACATTTTATCTGGTATACCTTGGAG
>NW_013942806.1:0-450 GCF_000517525.1 Limulus polyphemus
CACAGTATCGATAAATCTTGTGCCTTCTTATTGACAGTACAGAGTATCGTTAAATCTTGTGTCTTCTTATTGACAGTAAACAGTATCGATAAATCTTGTGTCTTCTTATTGAGAGGACACATTATTGTTAAATCTTGTGTTTTCTTACTGACAGTACACATTATCGTTGAATATTGGGTCTTCTTATTGACAGTACACAGTATCGTTAAATCTTGTGTCTTCTTATTGACAGTTCACAGTATTGTTAAATCGTGTGTCCTCTTTTTGACAGTACACAGTTTTGTTAAATCTTGTGTCTTCTTATTGAAAGTACACAGTATCGTTAAATCTTGTGTCTTCTTATTGACAGTACACATTATTGTTCAATCTTGTACCTTCTTATTGACAGTACACATTATAGTTGAATATTGTGTCTTCTTATTAACAGTACACAGTATTGTTAAATCTTGT
>NW_013942807.1:0-204 GCF_000517525.1 Limulus polyphemus
TTTAGGAGATGAGTGATTTTTGATGCAGTGTTTACTTAATCATAATTCATACATGAAACTTTGAACATATAGTTTCGTAAATGGTACAAATACGGTTCTACTGGCGTTGTTTTAAAATGTAGCTCAACATGTCCGTCTTATATTTTACTAAGAAAATAAATCAAACGAAATATATAAAGGAAAATATTTAGGTAAACTGTGGCA
>NW_013942808.1:0-381 GCF_000517525.1 Limulus polyphemus
CTAAAGATGAGTATGTTGGTTACAAATTCGGAACTAGAGTTACTCCTATTTGTTCGTGGAGTTGTTGTACCAAATAACGCTAAAGATGAGTATGGGGGTTAAACATTCGTTAACTAGAGTTACACCTAGGTGTTCATGGAGTAGTTGTAGCAAGTATGGCTAAAGTTGAGTATGGTGGTTATAAATTCGGTAACTATACTTACACCTAGGTGACTCATAAAAGTTATACCAAGTAAGGCTAAAGATGAGTATGGTGGTTATAAATTCGGTAAAAATTCGGTAACTATAGTTACACCTAGGTGTTTATGGAGTAGTTGTACAAAGTAACATACTCATCTTTAGCCTGGTTATAAATAACTATAGTTACCGAACCACCTAGGT
>NW_013942809.1:0-226 GCF_000517525.1 Limulus polyphemus
GGAAAGCCTCGGCATTGAACGCCAACCACCGGTCGAGGTATCGCCGACGGAACCTCGGCCGCGTTCCCGGAGGCGTTCCGCAGAGGCGAAAGGTACCGCCGTCGAGATCGGGTCCGTGGAAAATTCTCCGATAGTCGGTAACGTTCTTTCGTGTGCTACCGCGTTTAACTTGTTCCCATAATATAAGAGGGAAACTAAGGTTAGGGTCATCCCTCTTCAACAGTAC
>NW_013942810.1:0-646 GCF_000517525.1 Limulus polyphemus
TTGGTGGTATTTTTCTTACACTGGCTCCTCAAATGTCCGTGCTTTCCACAGTTCCAACAACCTTTCTGGATACCAGCCTTTCCTGCTATGGCATCTCCCCTGTGTTGAAGTTGCCAACATTGAGCTTTCTTGTGCCCAGGTTTGTTACAGTGCCAGCAAAGTCCCTCAAACCCCTCTAAAAGCTGACCTTTTCTGGCCTTGAATCCAGATGACTGTACCAACCTTGGTACCTCTGTGCTGGACTTAACATAGGATTCAAATTCGAAGAGCTCTGGCCATTGCATCCTGCATGGTAGAGGGGTATGTTTGCTTCACTTGTATCTTAAGTTGGGGACTGTCCAAGGCATCTACGAACTGATCCCTCAGCAACAACTTGAGGAGATCGGGTGGTGCAGTTGGGTAGGCCTTGTGTGCCATACTTTCCAATTCCTGTTCCAGCTCTTGCAGGCTCTCCCCTTTTACACGGACTCTCGTCCTGAACCTAGCCCTGTAGACTTCTGGCTGATTTTGGGTTCCGTACCTGAGTTCTATAGCCGACACCATTGCTCTATAGTTGTGCCTGTCGTCTGCTGACAACTGTCCAAGTATTTCCAGTGGTTGTCCCTTCAAGCTCGTTGCTAGATATACTGGTTTCTGCTCCTCTGTC
>NW_013942811.1:0-411 GCF_000517525.1 Limulus polyphemus
TAATATTGTTTAAAATTTCCCTTTAGAAGCTAAAATGAAATTGTACTTAAGTAAGAAAAAAGACAGAAATAAAAAATTCTTAAATTTATGTATACATATATTCGTTCAATTAATTTGTATCATTGATAGTAATTTATTGATAATGGTGTTGTAACCTTAGAGAAGTTGGGCACAAACCTTTAAACTATAAAATGCATTTCTCACTAACCCAAATATTAACATAGGCCATAATTATTTTACATTTCGTAGATAAATTAATTCATGGAATAAATCACATTCTATCAGTTTTGGATGTAGTTTCAAGTAATACCTTTAATGCTAATAATATTCATTTCAAGTCAATTCATAAAAATTTTATATTAAAAAAAATGAAAGCGAGAAAGAAAATTTAATTTTGAATAGCAAAGGCTA
>NW_013942812.1:0-868 GCF_000517525.1 Limulus polyphemus
ACAGTACAAAGTTTTGTTAAATCTTGTGTCTTCTTATTTAAAGTACACAGTATTGTTAAATCTTGTGTCTTCTTTTTGACAGTACACAGTATCATTGAATTATGTGTCTTCTTATTGACAGTACACAGTATTGTTAAATCTTGTGTCTTCTTATTGACAGTACACAGTATAGTTAAATGACACAATACATAACAATACTGTGTACTGTCAATAAGAAGACACAATATTTAACAATACTGTGTACTCTCAATAAAAAGACATAAGATTTAACGATACTGTGTACTGTCAATAAGAAGACACAAGTTTTAACAATACTGTGTACTGTCAATAAGAAGACACAATATTCAATGATATTCTTATTGATAGTACACAGTATTGTTAAATTTTGTGTCTTCTTATTGACAGTACACAGTATAGCTAAATCTTGTGTCTTCTTATTGACAGTACACAGTATCGTTAAATCTCGTGTCTTCTTATTGACCTTACCCACTATTGTTAAATCTCTTGTCTTCTTATTGACAGTAAACAGTTTTGTTAAATATTGTGTCTTGTTCGTGATAGTACACAGTATATTTAAATCGTGTGGCTTGTTAGTGATAGTACACAGTATTGATAAATCTTGTGTCTTCTTACTGATAGTACACAGTATTGTTAAATCTTGTGTTTTCTTATTGATAGTACACAGTTTTGTTAAATCTTGTGTCTTTTTATGTAGGTACACACTATCGTTAAATCTTGTGTCTTCTTATTGGCAGTACACAGTATCGTTAAATCTTGTATCTTCTTATTGATAGTACACAATATTCTTAAACCTTATGTCTTCTTATTGACAGTACACAGTATCGTTAAATCTTGTGCCTTGTTAGTT
>NW_013942813.1:0-426 GCF_000517525.1 Limulus polyphemus
AATATGCAGAGTTTTACCTTCCTACTGTTTGTATTAAAGGAGTTATGGAACGTTTTGCGTTTTGTACCAGTACTTCGTTCCATTTGGACGGATCATCTCCAAATTTTGTATGAACGTTCGTTGCATACTTGCGTATTTACATGCAAAATTCTAGCCTTCTATTATCATTTTTGCGACCATAAAACGACCACAAAAAAAAGCCAATAAAAGAGTAACATATTACCAAGCAACGTTAAAGTGTACCTACATACCAAATTTGGTGAAGAATCATCAATTTAGGACCCTCTGGTAACAAGAAATCGAAAAACAATCAGTAACCAAAAGCTTCACTGCAGTACACATACGCTTTCATCCAGAGTTTTACCTTCCTACTGTTTGTTTTAAAGGAGTTATGGAAGGTTTTGCGTTTTGTACCAGTACGTCGTT
>NW_013942814.1:0-285 GCF_000517525.1 Limulus polyphemus
AAGTGTTCTGGATGATCCTAACATACTTCACAGATTAACCTGTTTTGTAGCAAGTGTTCTGGATGATCCTAACATTCTTCACAGATTAACCTGTTTTGTAGCAAGTGTTCTGGATGATCCTAACATACTTCACAGATTAACCTGTTTTGTAGTAAGTGTTCTGGATGATCCTAACATTCTTCACAGATTAACCTGTTTTGTAGCAAGTGTTCTGGATGATCCTAGTGTACTTCACAGCTACAAAACAGGTTAATCAAAGTGTTCTGGATGATCCTAACATACTTC
>NW_013942815.1:0-309 GCF_000517525.1 Limulus polyphemus
CATTCAAACTTGAAAACGTCTGCTTATTCGATGAATTTACCTTATGATAAGAGATCTACTGAAGTCAGCTTTGTACCAGGAGACAAGGTATGGTTGTATAATCCCAGGAAGACCAAAGGGAAGTCTCCTAAGTTGTCTTCTCCATGGGAAGGCCCATATGACATAGTGGATCATCCATCAGACGTGACTTTCCAGATAAAATGTGGTCGGCGAGGCGAGCCAAAAGTGGTGCATGCCAACAGACTTTGGCGTTATCACGGTCCAAGACATTTCAGTTGGGACGAAGTGGAGAACAGAACAAACGACGCT
>NW_013942816.1:0-261 GCF_000517525.1 Limulus polyphemus
TATCAACCCGTGATGAAAAGTTAACTTCTATCAACCCGTGGAGAAAAGTTAACTTGTATCAACCTTTGATGAAAAGTTAACTTCTATCAACCCGTGATGAAAAGTTAACTTCTATCAACCCGTGGTGAAAAGTTAACCTCTATCAACCCGTGATGAAAAGTTAACTTCTATCAACCCGTTGATAGAAGTTAACTTTTCATCCACCCTTGATGAAAAGTTAACTTCTATCAACCCGTTGGATGAAAAGTTAACTTCTATCAA
>NW_013942817.1:0-282 GCF_000517525.1 Limulus polyphemus
AGATACTTTCAACAACTCTTGCCTGAACCATGCTAGATACAACAACACATTAAAGACTTACAACAACCCGTTCGAGTGCCAAATTAGATACAAAAACACATTAAATACTTACCACAACTCCAGCCAGTACCAGAATAGATACAACAACACATAAAAGACTTACAAAAACCCGTGCCCGTTCAAAGCTAGAAACATCAACACAATACAGACTTATAACAACTCATGCCAGTTCCAGGTTAGATACATCAACACAATACAGACTTATAACAACTCTTGCCAGTA
>NW_013942818.1:0-638 GCF_000517525.1 Limulus polyphemus
CAAGGTGAAAGCAGTGCATGACTAGCCAACATCAGACAATGTGGGAGAGTTAAGAAGTTTTTGTGACTCTGTACCTGTTACCGGAAGTTTGTGAAGGACTTTGCAACTATAGCTGCTCCACTACATGATTTGACTAAAAAAGGCCAAAGTTTGAATGGACAGTTTCTTGCCAGCATTTTTCAAGACGTTGAAAGAAAAATTGGCCTCTGCTCCACTTTGAAAACTTCCAGATCCCTCACTGCCGTACATACTGGATTGTGATGCTAGTAATGTCGGAATTGGAGGAGTGTTGTCTCAGAAAGTGGGCAAAAACGAACATGTGGTGGCCTACTTCAGTAGGGTTTTAAGTAGACCAGAGAGGAACTACTGTGTAACACGGAGGGAACTGCTTGCTATAGTAAAGATTCTGACATATTTCCATCCTTACCTCTATGGTGCAAGGTTTACCATCAGGACAGATCATGCTGCATTATGCTGGTTAAGATCATTAAATAACCCAGAGGGACAACTGGCACGTTAGATTGGAAAGACAGACTAGTATAATTATGATATTGAATATAGAGTGGGAAAATCTCATGGTAATGCCAATGGACTGAGTCAAAGACCCTGCAAAAATGACTGCAGACATTGCTGCAAAA
>NW_013942819.1:0-590 GCF_000517525.1 Limulus polyphemus
CAGCCATGTTAACTTTTTAAACCCACAGATAAAAATAACAACTGTACTATAGAGCCAGCTAAAATTTCTAACCCACAGATAAAACAACAACTATACTATACATCCCGGTAAACCTTTCTAACCCATAGATAAAACAACAACTGTACTATACAGCCAGCTAAACTTTTCTAACCCACACTGTACTATACAGCCAGGTAAACTTTTTTAACCCACAGATAAAAATAACAACTGTACTATACAGCCAGCTAAACTTTTCTAACCCACAGATAAAAACAACAACTGTACTATACAGCCAGGTAAACTTTTCTAGCGGACAGATAAAAACAATAACTGTACTATACAGCCAGCTCAACTTTTCTAACCCACAGTTAAAAACAACAACTGTACTATACAACCAGTTAAACTTTTCTAACCCACAGATAAAAAACCAACTGTACTATACAGCCAGGTAAACTTTTCTAACCCACAGATAAAAACAATAACTGTACTAGACAACCAGGTAAACTTTTCTAACCACAGCTAAAAACAACAACTGTACTCCTAAAAACAACAACTATACTATACAACCAACTAAACTTTTCTAACCCACA
>NW_013942820.1:0-338 GCF_000517525.1 Limulus polyphemus
TATCATATATTACATTTTTAATAGTATAAGCGTCAACAAGTCCATTGTTACTAGAAAAACACTGGTTCGTTTCATTTCATATATTACATTTTTAACATTATAAGAGTCAACAAGTCCATTGATCCTAGTAAATCACTGGTTTGTATCATTTGATATGTTACATTTTAAACAGTATAAGTAATATAAGCGTCAACAAGTCCATTGTTACTAGAAAAACACTGGTTCGTTTCATTTCATATATTACATTTTTAACATTATAAGAGTCAACAAGTCCATTGATCCTAGTAAATCACTGGTTTGTTTCATTTGATATGTTACATTTTAAACAGTATAAGTGT
>NW_013942821.1:0-486 GCF_000517525.1 Limulus polyphemus
ATCATTTGTCTTCTTATTGACAGTACACAGTATCTTTAAATCTTTTGTCTTCTTATTGACAGTACACAGTTTTGTTAAATCTTGTATCTTGTTATTGAAAGTACACAGTATCTTTAAATCTATTTGTCTTCTTATTGACAGTACACAGTATCTTTAAATCTTTTGTCTTCTTATTGACGATACAAGATTTAACAAAACTGTGTACTTTCTTATTGAAAGTACACAGTATCCTTAAATCTTGTGTCTTCTAATTGACATTACACAGTATCGTTAAATCTTGTGTCTTCTGTAATGTCAATTGATACTGTGGACAGTACACAGTATCGTTAAATCTTGTGTCTTCTTATTGACAGTACACAGTATCGTTAAATCTTGTGTCTTCTTATTGACAGTACACAGTATCGTTAAATCTCGTGTCTCCTAATTTACAGTACACAGTATAGTTAAATCTTGTGTCTTCTTATTGACGGTACACAGTATCGTTAA
>NW_013942822.1:0-202 GCF_000517525.1 Limulus polyphemus
CATATTTTCACCAAAAACAAAAGGCTATAGCCCATGTTTTTTGCCAAATTTTGAAAAAAATTGTTTTTCTTCATATTTCAATACAAAGATGCCATTGATGTAAGACATTCAAAATAGAGATCCTTTTATGAAAATTCCCAATAGTTATTTCATAATCTCTTACCCAACTTTCGGTTAGTGTCGATTTTACTCTTGTTGTTTT
>NW_013942823.1:0-428 GCF_000517525.1 Limulus polyphemus
GTAGAGAAACATGGGTCCAAGTCAGTCTAATGGTGTAATCTACCATCTTCGTAGAGTGGGGAAACATGGCCCAAGTCAGTCTAATGTTGTAATCTACCACCTTCATAGAGTAGAGAAACACATGGTTCCAAGTCAGTCTAATGGTGTAATCTACCATCTTCATGAAGTAGAAAAACATCAGTCTAATGGTGTAATCTACCATCTTCGTAGAGTGGGGAAAAAATGGTCCAAGTCTGTCTAATGTTGTAATCTACCACCTTCATAGAGTTGGTAAACACATGGGTCCAAGTCAGTCTAATGGTGTAATCTACCATCTTCGTAGAGTGGAAAAACATGGGTCCAAGTCAGTCTAATGGTGTAATCTACCATCTTTGTGGAGTGGAAAACATGGGTCCAAGTCAGTCTAATGGTGTAATCTACCATCTTCA
>NW_013942824.1:0-664 GCF_000517525.1 Limulus polyphemus
TATCTTCTTATTGACAGGACTCAGTGTTGTTAAATCATGTGTCTTTTTATTGACAGTAAACAGTATCGTTAAATCTTGTGACTTGTTATTGATAGTACACAGTATCATTAAATTTTATGACTTGTTATGATAGCACACAGTATCGTTAAATCTTGTGTCTTCTTACTGACAGTACACAGTATTGATAAATCCTGAATCTTCTTATTGACAGGACACAGTATTGATAAATCCTGTATCTTCTTATTGACAGGACACAGTATTGTTAAATCTTGTGTAAGATTTAACAATACTGTGTCCTGTCAGTAAAAAGACACAAGATTTAACAAGACTGAGTCCTGTCAATAAGAAGATACAGGATTTATCAATACTGTGTACTGTCAATAAGAAGACACAAGATTTAACGATACTGTGTACTGTCAATAAGAAGAGACAAGATTTAACAATACACTGTCAATAAGAAGATACAGGATATATCAATACTGTGTACTGTCAACAAGAAGACACAAGATTTAACAATACTGTGTCCTGTCAGTAAAAAGACACACGATTTAACAATACTGAGTCCTGTCAATAAGAAGATAATACTGTGTACTGTCAATAAGAAGACACAAGATTTAACGATACTGTGTGATAAATCCTGTATCTTCTTATTGACAGGACTCAG
>NW_013942825.1:0-407 GCF_000517525.1 Limulus polyphemus
GTTAGTGATAGTACACAGTAATTTTATATCTTGTGTTTTCTTATTGACAGTACACAGTATCGTAAATCTTGTGTCTTCTTATTTAAAGTACACAGTATCGTTAAATGTTGTGTCTTCTTGTTGACAGTACACAGTATCGTTATATCTTGTGCCTTCTTATTGACAGTACACAGTATCGAAATCTTGTGTCTTCTTATTGACAGAACACAGTATCGTTAAATCTTGAAGATTTAACGATACTGTGTACTGTCAATAAAAATATAGTGTCTTCTTATTGACAGTACACAGTATCGTTAAATCTTGTGTATTCTTATTGAAAGTACACAGTACCTATTGACAGTACACAGTTTTGTTAAATCTTGTGTCTTCTTATTGACAGTACACAGTATCGTTAAATATTGTGTCTT
>NW_013942826.1:0-368 GCF_000517525.1 Limulus polyphemus
GTTGATTGTTTGAAACTTCCTGAACTACTTGTTCTACAACTTCACGCACTACATTTGTAGGTTGATTGTTTGAAACTTCCTGAACTACCTGTTCTACAACCTCACGCACTACATTTGTAGGTTGATTGTTTGAAACTTCCTGAACTACTTGTTCTACAACTTCACGCACTATATATTTAGGTTGATTGTTTGAAACTTCCTGAACTACCTGTTCTACAACTTCACGCAACTATATTTTTAGGTTGATTGTTTGAAACTTCCTGAACTACCTGTTCTACAACTTCACGCACTATATTTGTAGGTTGATTGTTTGAAACTTCCTGAACTACCTGTTCTACAACCTCACGCACTATATTTGTAGGTTGATT
>NW_013942827.1:0-965 GCF_000517525.1 Limulus polyphemus
GTTAACATTCTCTTAGACTGCAATATTTGTGCTAAGATTCTCTTAGATTGCAATAGTTGTGCTAACATTCTCTTAGACTGCAATGGTTGTGTTAACATTCTCTTAGACTGCAATATTTGTGCTAACATTCTCTTAGACTGCAATGGTTGTGCTAACATTCTCTTAGACTGCAATGGTTGTGCTAAAATTCTCTTAGACTGCAATAGTTGTGTTAACATTCTCTTAGACTGCAATAATTGTGCTAACATTCTCTTAGACTGCAATAGTTGTGTTAACATTATCTTAGACTGCAATAGTTGTGTTAACATTATCTTAGACTGCAATAGTTGTGCTAACATTATCTCAGACTGCAATATTTATGCTAACATTCTCTTAGACTGCAATAGTTGTGCTAACATTCTCTTAGACTGCAATATTTGTGATAACATTCTCTTAGGCTGCAATAGTTGTGTTAACATTCTCTTAGACTCCAATAATTGTGCTGACATTCTCCTATTGCAGTCTAAGAGAATTTTAGCTCAAATATTGTAGTCTAAGAGAATGTTAACACAACGATTGCAGTCTAAGAGAATGTTAGCACAAATATTGTAGTCTAAGAGAATGTTAGCACAAATATTGTAGTCTAAGATAATGTTAACACAAATATTACAGTCTAACTCTTAGACTGCAATAGTTGTGCTAACATTATCTTAGACTGCAATATTTCTACTAACATTCTCTTAGACTGCAATATTTCTACTAACATTCTCTTAGACTACAATATTTGTGCTAACATTCTCTTAGACTGCAATAGTTGTGCTAACATTCTCTTAGACTGCAATATTTGTGTTAACATTCTCTTAGACTGCAATAATTGTGCTAACATTCTCTTAGACTGCAATAGTTGTACTAACATTCTCTTAGACTGCAATATTTGTGCTAACATTCTCTTAGACTGCAATAGTTGTGTTAACATTCTCTTAGAC
>NW_013942828.1:0-322 GCF_000517525.1 Limulus polyphemus
AAATAAGGAGTCGTTTCATTGTCACAGACATAGAAATGTACTAGTGAAACAAATCATAAAAAATACAAGGAACCAAGATGTTGAAATACAGTAAAAGCAAACACACTTTTTCCTTGAATAACAACACTTGATTCTGACCTATCTTACCTATGAATGAAACAGTCGCTGTTACACAAAACGTAGCAAACCATCCTAAAGAAGAAATAATACGATGGAGAACTAAAGGCCAGAGAAAGAAACAAGTTGTCTGGAATAAAAGGTATTGAATTATCAGTTAAAACTCGAACGGTTTACCTTATGTATTGTAGCAAGCTATCAACTC
>NW_013942829.1:0-572 GCF_000517525.1 Limulus polyphemus
GTCAATACCAAACATTGTTCAACTAACCATTAGCCAATACCAAACATTGTTCATCTAACCATTAGCCAGTAACAAACATTGTTTGTCTAATCATTAGTCAATACCAAACATTGTTTATTGAACCTTTAGCCAATATCTACCACTAATCATCTAACCCTTAGCCAATACCAAACATTGTTCATCTAACCATTAGTCAATACCAAACATTGTTCATCTAACCATTTGCCAATACCAAACAGGTTAGATGAACAAATTAATGGTAGATATTGGCTAAAGGTTCAATAAACAATGTTTGGTATTGACTAATGATTAGACAAACAATGTTTGTTACTGGCTAATTATTGACTAATGGTTAGATGAACAATGTTTGGTATTGGCTAAGGGTTAGATGCTAATGATTAGACAAACATTGTTTGTTACTGGCTAATGGTTAGATGAACAATCAATACCAAACATTGTTTATTGAACCTTAAGCCAATATCTACCATTAATCATCTAACCCTTAGCCAATACCAAACATTGTTCATCTAACCATTAGTCAATACCAAACCTTGTTCATCTAACCATTAGCC
>NW_013942830.1:0-1412 GCF_000517525.1 Limulus polyphemus
ATGTACCAAGTAAGGCTAAATATGAGTATGGTGGTTATAAATTCGGTAACTAGAGTTACACCTAGATATTCGTGGAGTTGTACCAAATAACGCTAAAGATGAGTATGGGGGTTATAAATTCTGTAACTAGAGTTACACCTAGGTATTCGTGGAGTTGTTGTACCAAGTAAGGCTTAAGAGTAGTTGTACCAAGTAAGGCTAAAGATGAATATGGTGGTTATAAATTCTAGGTGTAACTCTAGTTACCACAACAACTCCACGAATACCACCAAGTAAGGCTAAAGATGAATATGGTGGTTATAAATTCGGTAACTAGACTTACACCTAGGTATTAGTGGAGTTGTTGTACCAAATAACGCTATAGATGAGTATAGTGGTTACAAATTCGGTAACTTTAGGTTTAACTCTTTACACCATGAACACCTTGGAACAAATCTTTAGCCTTAAAGTATGGTGGTTATAAATTTTGTAACTAGACTTACACCTAGGTGTTCGTGGAGTTGTTGTACCAAATAACGCTAAAGATGAGTATGGTGGTTACACATTCGGTAACTAGAGTTACACCTAGGTGATCGTGGAGTTGTGTTACCAAATAACGCTAAAGACGAGTATGGGGGTTATAAATTCGGTAACCAGAGTTAAGCCTAAGTGTTCATGGAGTCATTGTTCCAAGTAAAACTAAAGATGAGTATGGAGGTTATAAAATCGGAAACTAGAGATAAGGGGAGGTGTTGATGGAGTAGTTGTACCAAGTAAGGCTAAAGATGAGTATGGTGATTATAAATTCGGTAACTAGAGTTACACCTAGGTGTTCATGGAGTAGTTGTTAAGTGTAACTATAGTTACCGAATTTATAACCATCATACTCATCTTTAGCCTTACTTGGTGGTGTTTATGGAGTACCATAGTTATCTGTAACGTTATTTGGTACAACTGGTTATAAATTCTGTAACTAGAGTTACACCTAGGTGTTCATGGAGTAGTTGTACCAAGTAAAGCTAAAAATGACTTGGTACAACAACTCCACGAACACCTAAGTGTAACTATAGTTACCGAATTTATAACCATCATACTCATCTTTAACCTTACTTGGTACAACTACTCCATGAACACCTAGATGTAACTCTAGTTACCGAATTTATAATCACCATACTCATCGTTAGCTTTACTTTGTACAACAACTCCACGAACATCTAGGTGTAACTCTAGTTACCAAATTTATAACCACAATACTAAGGCTAAAGATGAATATGGTGGATATAAATTCGGTAACAATGAGTTACACCTAAGTGTTCGTGGAGTAGTTGTACCAAGTAAGGCTAAAGATGAGTATGGGTGGTTATAAATTCTATAACTAGAGTTACACATATGTGTTCATGGAGTAGTTATACCAAGTAAGGCTAAAGATGAAT
>NW_013942831.1:0-249 GCF_000517525.1 Limulus polyphemus
ATTTAACAATACTGTGTACTGTCAATAAGAAATCCTAATATTCAACGAAAATGTGTACTGTCAGTAAGAAAACACTAGAATTAACAATAATAAATCCTGTCAATAAGAAGACACAAGATTTAACGATACTGTTTACTATCAATAAGAAGACACAAGATTTAACGATACTGTGTACTGTAATAAGAAGACACAAGATTTAACGATACTGTGTACTGTCAATAAGAAGACACAAGATTTAACGATACTGTG
>NW_013942832.1:0-203 GCF_000517525.1 Limulus polyphemus
CAGAAAATATAATTTGGGGTAGATTAAAATAACATACCCAAGGAAACATGAAGCTTGTGGAAGCAGTGGAAGACCAATCCAGGCCAACAGATGTGAAGATTGGAAGTTCACTTGTTGCAGGTCATCAAGTAGTACCTATAGCAGTGGTCAATTTCGCTAAATGTGAGCAGACACTTAAGAAGGGGCATTGTTGGGTGTGTGCC
>NW_013942833.1:0-883 GCF_000517525.1 Limulus polyphemus
AGTACACATACGCTTTCAGAAAAGCCAATAAAAGAGTAACATAAAACGACCACAAAAGTCGCAAAAATGATAATAGAAGGCTAGAATATTGCATGTAAATACGCAACTATGCAACGAACGTTCATACAAAATTTGGAGATGATCCGTCCAAATGGAACGACGTACTGTTACAAAACGCAAAACGTTCCATAACTCCTTTAAAACAAACAGTAGGAAGGTTTGTTTTTCGATTTCTGGTTACCAGAGGGTTCTAAATTGATGATTCTTCACCAAATTTCATATGTAGGTACACTTCAACGTTGCGTAGTAATATGCAGAGTTTTCTTTTGGCTAATAAGTGTACTGCAGTGAAGTACGCTTTATTGGCTTTTCTGCTTTTAGTAACATAAAACGACCACAAAAGTCGCAAAAATGATAATAGAAGGCTAGAATTTTGCATGTAAATACGCAAGTATGCAACGAACGTTCTTGAAAAAGGAACGTTTTGCGTTTTGTACCAGTACTTCGTTCCATTTGGAAGGATCTTCTTGAAAATAACTCCTTTAAAACAAACAGTAGGAAGGTAAAACTCACTGATTGTTTTTCGATTTCTAGTTACCAGAGGGTCCTACATTGATGATTCTTCACCAAATTTGATATGTAGGTACACTTTAACGTTGCGTAGTAATATGCAAAAGTGTACCTACATACCAAATTTGGTGAAGAATCATCAATTTAGGACCCTGGTAACAAGAAATCGAAAAACAATCAGTAACAAAAAGCTTCACTGCAGTACACATACGCTTTCAGAAAAGCCAATAAAAGAGTAACATAAAACGACCACAAAAGTCGCAAAAATGATAATAGAAGGCTAGAATTTTGCATGTAAATACGCAACTATGCA
>NW_013942834.1:0-356 GCF_000517525.1 Limulus polyphemus
GTTAAAATCTTAGTGTCTTCTTATTGAAAGTACACAGTATCGTTAAATCTTGTGTCTTCTTATTGACAGTACACAGTATCGTTAAATCTTGTGTCTTCTTATTGACAGTACACAGTATCGTTAAATCTTGTGTCTTCTTATTGACAGTACACAGTATCGTTAAATCTTGTGTCTTTTTATTGATAGTACACAGTATTGTTAAATCGTGTGTCTTCTTATTGACAGTACACAGTTTTGTTAAATCTTGTGTTTTCTTATTGAAAGTACACAGTATCGTTAAATCTTGTGTTTTCTTATTGACAGTACACAGTATCGTTAAATCTTGTTTCTTCTTATTGACAATACACAGTATCGTT
>NW_013942835.1:0-272 GCF_000517525.1 Limulus polyphemus
ACGGTTGAATGTGACTGGACCACCAGTACAGAATTAGACGGTTGAATATGACTGGACTACCAGTACAGAATTAGACGGTTGAATGTGACTGGACCACCAATACTGAATTAGACGGTTGAATGTGACTGGACTACCAGTACAGAATTAGACGGTTGAATGTGACTGGACTACCAGTACAGAATTAGACGGTTGAATATGACTGGACTACCAGTACAGAATTAGACGGTTGAATGTGACTGGACTACCAGTACAGAATTAGACGGTTGAATGTG
>NW_013942836.1:0-622 GCF_000517525.1 Limulus polyphemus
CAAAGGCTAACATTAAACAACAGTAGATATTAACGACATTTAAACAGGTAGTAACATACCAGTGTTAAAGGCCAACATTAAACAACAGTAGATATTGACGACATTTAAACAGGTAGTAACATACCAGTGTCAAAGACAAACATTAAACAACAGTAGATATTATCGGCATTTAAACAGGGGTATTTGACACTGGTATGTTACTAACTGTTGTTTAATGTTTTAGATATTAACGGCATTTAAACAGGTAGTAACATACCAGTGTCAAATACCAACATTAAACAACAGTAGATATTAACGACATTTAAACAAGTAGTAACATACCAATGTCAAAGACCAACATTAAACAACTAGTATATATTAACGACATTTAAACAGGTAGTAACATACCAGTGTCAAAGACCAAATTAAACAACAGTAGATATTAACGACATTCAAACAGGTAGTAACATACCAATGTCAAAGACCAGACATTTAAACAGGTAGTAACATACCAGTATCAAAGGCCAACATTAAACAACAGTAGATATTAACGACATTCAAATAGGTAGTAACATACCAATGTCAAAGATCAACATTGAACAACAGTAGATATTAACGACATTTAAACAAGTAGTAACATACC
>NW_013942837.1:0-679 GCF_000517525.1 Limulus polyphemus
ATTACTATTATGGAACTGTTTGAAGTATTAGTATTACAGTATGGAACTGTTTGAAGTATTAGATTACATTATGGAACTGTTTGAAGTATTAGAACACATTATGGAACTGTTTGAAGTATTAGATTACAGTATGGAACTGTTTGAAGTATTAGATTACATTATGGAACTGTTTGAAGCATTAGAATACATTATGGAACTGTTTGAAGAATTGTAATACATTATGGAACTGTTTGAAGTATTAGATTACATTATGGAACTGTTTTAAGTATTGTAATACAGTTACTTCAAACAGTTCCATTTTGAAGTATTAGATTACATTATGGAACTGTTTGAAGTATTAGATTACATTATGGAACTGTTTGAAGTATTAGATTACATTATGGAACTGTTTGAAGTATTAGATTACAGTATGGAACTGTTTGAAGTATTAGATTACAGTATGGAACTATTTGAAGTATTAGATTACATTATGGAACTGTTTGAAGTATTAGATTACAGTATGGAACTGTTTGAAGTATTAGATTACAGTATGGAACTGTTTAAAGTATTAGATTACATTATGGAACTGTTTGAAGTATTAGAATACATTATGGAACTGTTTGAAGAATTGTAATACATTATGGAACTGTTTGAAGTATTAGATTACATTATGGAACTGTTTTAAGTATTGTAATACAGT
>NW_013942838.1:0-211 GCF_000517525.1 Limulus polyphemus
AGTACACAGTTTCGTTAAATCTTGTGTCTTCTTATTGACAGTACACAGCATTGTTAAAACATGTGTCTTTTTATTGACAGTAAACAGTATCGTTAAATCTTGTGGCTTGTTAGTGATAGTACACAGTATTGTTAAATCTTGTCTTCTTTTTGTATAGTACATAGTATTGTTAAATCTTGTAGTCTTCTTATTGACAGTACACAGTATTGTT
>NW_013942839.1:0-285 GCF_000517525.1 Limulus polyphemus
ATCTGTATTAAAAGACTTACCAGCCACTATCAATCTGTATAAAAAGACTTACCAGCCACTATCCATCTGTATTAAAAGACTTACCAGCCACTATCCATCTGTATTAAAAGCTTACCAGCCACTATCCATCTGTATTAAAAGACTACCAGCCACTATCCATCTGTATTAAAAGTACCAGCCACTATCCATCTGTATTAAAAGACCTACCAGCCACTATCCATCTGTATTAAAAGACCTACCAGCCACTATCCGTCTGAAATAAATTACCTTTCATCTATTATCTAT
>NW_013942840.1:0-221 GCF_000517525.1 Limulus polyphemus
ATAAATCTTGTGGCTTGTTATTGACAGTACACAGTATTGTTAAATCTTGTGTCTTCTTATTGAGAGTACACAGTATTGTTAAATATTGTGTCTTCTTATTGACAGTACATATTGTTATATCTTGTGTCTTCTTAATGATATTACACAGTATGGTTAAATCTTGTGACTTCTTATTGAGAGTACACAGTATTGTTAAATCTTGTATCTTCTTTTTGATAGTA
>NW_013942841.1:0-973 GCF_000517525.1 Limulus polyphemus
ACATTCATAATGGTCTTTTTCTCCTACTTAGATTATATATTTACGACTTTGATAACTGTCTTTTTTTAATTCTTACACTAGATATTTTGACATTCATAATGGTCTTTATAGTCTTTCTTTCACTAGATTTTGTTGACTTGGATAAATGTATTTTTAGTCCTTTTACCACTAGATTTTATTAACTTTGATAACGATCATATTAATGACCATTATGAATGTCAAAAAATCTAGTGTAAGAATTATAAAATCTAGTGTAATAAGGACTAAAAAGACAACAAAAAGACCATTATGAACCTTCTTACATTATATTCAAAGTCGTAAATCAAAATATCTAGTGTAAGAATTACTAAAAAGACAGTTACCATTATGAATGTAAAGAAAGAATATAAAGACACTAGACATTATATATTTACGACTTTGAAACTCTCTTTTTAGTAATTCTTACACTAGATTTTTTGACATTCATAATGATCTTTTTGTGCTTCTTTCATTATATATTTACGACTTTGAAACTCTCTTTTTAGTAATTCTTAGACTAGATTTTTTGACATTCATAATGGTCTTTTTCTCCTTCATAGATATTATATTTACGACTTTGATAACTGTCTTTTCAGTAATTCTTACACTAGATATTTTGACATTCATAATGGTTTTTATAGTCTTTCTTTCACGGTTTTTATAGTCTTTCTTTCAATAGATTTTGTTGACTTGGTGTTATCCAAGTTAACAAAATCTAGTGAAAGAAAGACTATAAAGAACGTTATGAATGTCAAAAAATCTAGTGTAAGAATTACTAAAAAGACCCTTATCAAAGTCGACAAAATCTAGTGGAAGAAGGACTAAAAAGACAGTTATGTCTTTTTATCTATCTGCCACTAGATTTTGTCGACTTTGATAAGGGTCTTTTTAGTAATTCTTACACTAGATTTTTTGACATTTTTTTTGACATTCATAATGGTCTTTTTAGTAATTC
>NW_013942842.1:0-603 GCF_000517525.1 Limulus polyphemus
TTTTATTGTCACTCGTGCTACAAATCCCCCCTACTTTTGTCTGACACTTTACAAGCTTTTCAATATCTTTAAGTATGGATAGCGTGGTATTGTATTTGATTGTATTCTATGAAGTTTTACATATAAATTTAATGTTAGTTGTTTTTCCCGTTTTCAAGGGTTTCTAACCATTGTCAAGGAAGAAGCTTTAAATAATTTATCCGTGTCTGACTCTGAATTTATATAAGAATATATAGATCAAGATTATATTAGTAACAACTTTTCAAAAATTTCATTTACACATGTTTGATCTGTTAAATTAGTTTATCGTATATACATAATCAAGCTGCCATAATGAACATTTAATGAAGTTAAGAGTTATCAATTAAGAAGAGCCATTTCAAAAATGTCACATAACAAGAATAATTTAGCTTTGTATTTTGCTTCCAACAGTGTAACAGTTCAGATAAAGATATTTTTTCAGCATAGTTGTTGAGGAGAATCAGTCTGTATTAGATCCCAAAGACTGTTTTTTTTTGTTATTCCTGAAATTTAATATTGTGAAATGTCTTTTAAAAAGAAACAAGCTCGTGAATTTGATGATTGATTCTGTGTAAGAATAAA
>NW_013942843.1:0-293 GCF_000517525.1 Limulus polyphemus
CTTCTTATTGAGAGTACACAGTATTGTTAAATCTTGTGTCTTCTTATTGACAGTACACAGTATAGTTAAATCTTGGTCTTCTTATTGACAGTACACAGTATCGTTAAATCTTGTGTCTTTTTATTGACAGTATACAGTATTGTTAAATCTTGTGTCTTCTTACTGATAGTACACAGCATAGTTAAATCTTGGTCTTCTTATTGACAGTACACAGTATAGTTAAATCTTGGTCTTCCTATTGACAGTACACAGTATCGTAAAATCTTATGTCTTCTTATTGAAAGTACACAGTA
>NW_013942844.1:0-296 GCF_000517525.1 Limulus polyphemus
AATGGTACTAATAGATCTGGTAAATGTTTGAACGGTACTGATGATTGTTGTAATTGTTTGAATGGTATAATGATAATTGTAACTGTTTGAATGGTACTGATGATTGTTGTAACTGTTTGAATGGTACTGATGATTGTTGTAATTGTTTGAATGGTACTGATGATTGTTGTAACTGTGTGAATGGTATAATGATAATTGTAATTGTTTGAATGGTACTGATGATTGTTGTAACTGTTTGAATGGTACTAATGGATCTGGTAAATGTTTGAACGGTACTGATGATTGTTGTAACTGTG
>NW_013942845.1:0-346 GCF_000517525.1 Limulus polyphemus
TGTAGTTTGTAAAGCCAGGTCCTATTATAGTGATAAGAAATAATTAAGTCTAGAATGTGGTTTGTAAAGTCAGGTCCTATTATACTGATAAGAAATAATTTTGGTAGAATGTAGTTTGTAAAGTCAGGTCCTATTATAGTGATAAGAAATAATTAAGTCTAGAATGTGGTTTGTAAAGTCAGGTCCTATTATACTGATAAGAAATAATTAAGTCTAGAATGTGGTTTGTAAAGTCAGGTCCTATTATACTGATAATAAATAATTAAGTCTAGAATGTGGTTTGTAAAGTCATTTCTTATCACTATAATAGGACCTAATTAAGTCTAGAATGTGGTTTGTAACGTCA
>NW_013942846.1:0-234 GCF_000517525.1 Limulus polyphemus
ATAATAAAAGACCTACCAGTTACCATCTATCTATATTAAAAGACCTACCATCCACTATCCATATATATTGAAAGAACTGCCAGCCACTATCCACCTGTATTAAAAGACCTACCAGTCACTATCCATCTGTATTTAAAGACATACCAGCCACTATCCATCTGTATTAGAAGACCTACCAGCCACTATCCATCTGTATTAAAGACCTACCAGCCACTATCCATCTCTATTAAAAGA
>NW_013942847.1:0-309 GCF_000517525.1 Limulus polyphemus
GTGTTGCACTGAAGCAGTGATATTCTGTAACTTGATACAGCCAGGTGTTGCACTGAAGCAGTGATATTCTATAACTTGATACAGCCAGGTGTTGCACTGAAGAGGTGATATTCTGTAACTTGATACAGCCAGGTGTTGCACTGAAGAAGTGTTATTCTGTAACTTGATACAGCCAGGTGTTGCACTGAAGCAGTGATATTCTATAACTTGATACAGCCAGGTGTTGCACTGAAGAGGTGATATTCTGTAACTTGATACAGCCAGGTGTTGCACTGAAGAGGTGATATTCTGTAACTTGATACAGCCAGG
>NW_013942848.1:0-385 GCF_000517525.1 Limulus polyphemus
TGGGAGTAACTTGAACTGGGACAGTATTGGTAAGTGATGATTGTTATGTACTGAGAGTAACTTGAACTGGGACAGTATTAGTAAGTGATGATTGTTACGTATTGGGAGTAACTTGAACTGGGACAGTATTGGTAAGTGATGACTGTTATGTTTTGGGAGTAACTTGAACTGGGACAATATTGGTAAGTGATGATTGTTACGTATTGGGAGTAACTTGAACTGGGACAGTATTGGTAAGTGATGATTGTTACGTATTGGGAGTAACTTGAACTGGGACAGTATTGGTAAGTGATGATTGTTACGTATTGGGAGTAACTTGAACTGGGACAGTATTGGTGAGTGATGACTGTTATGTTTTGGGAGTAACTTGAACTGGGACAGTATT
>NW_013942849.1:0-601 GCF_000517525.1 Limulus polyphemus
CATGGAGTAGTTGTGCCAGGTAAAGCTAAAGATGAGTATGGTGGTTATAAATTCGGTAACTAGAGTTACACCTAAGTGTTAATGGAGTAGTTTTACCAAATAACGCTAAAGATGAATATGGTGGTTATAAATTCGGTAACTAGAGTAACACCTATGTGTTCATGGAGTAGTTGTACCAAAGTAAGCCTAAAGATGAGTATGTTGGTTACAAATTCGGTAACTAGACTTACACTTAGTTGTTCGTGGAGTTGTTGTACCAAATAACGCTAACGATGAGTATGGTGGTTATAAATTCGGTAACTAGAGTTACACCTAGGTATTCGTGGAGTTTTTGTACCAAATAACGCTAAAGATGAGTATATTGGTTACAAATTCGGTAACTATAGTAACACCTAGGTGTTCATGGAGTAGTTGTGCCAGGTAAAGCTAAAGATGAGTATGGTGGTTATAAATTCGGTAACTAGAGTTACACCTAAGTGTTAATGGAGTAGTTTTACCAAATAACGCTAAATATGAATATGGTGGTTATAAATTCGGTAACTAGAGTAACACCTATGTGTTCATGGAGTAGTTGTACCAAGTTATAAATTCGGTAACTAGA
>NW_013942850.1:0-463 GCF_000517525.1 Limulus polyphemus
ACAGCTTCGTCAGTAGATATCAATAAATATAATCAACGAACCTATATCTACGGAATATAACTTCATTAGCGCAATATTCCGATCTTACAACGTCGTCAGGAGATATCAATAAATATAATCACGACCTATATCCCCGGAATATAACTTTATTAGCTCAATTTTCAGCTGTTACAGCTTCGTCAGGAGATATCAATAAATATAAACACGGCCTATATCTCCGGAATATAACTTTATTAGCTCAATATTCCGCTATTACAACTTTGTCAAGAGCTATCAATAAATATAATCACGACCTATATCCCCGGAATATAACTTTATTAGCTCAATATTTCACAGGAGATATCAATAAATATAATCACGACCTATATCCCCGGAATATAACTTTATTAGCTCAATTTTCGGCAATTACAGCTTCGTCAGGAGATATCAATAAATATAATCACTACCTATATCCCCGGAATAT
>NW_013942851.1:0-389 GCF_000517525.1 Limulus polyphemus
TAAATGTTATTCTAATAACTACTATTAACTAAATGTTGATCTAATAACTACTATTAACTAAATGTTGGTCTAATAACTATTATTAACTAAATGTTGGTCTAATAACTACTATTAACTAAATGTTAGTTTAATAACTATTATTAACTACATGTTGGTCTAATAACTATTATTAACTACATGTTGGTCTAAAAACTACTATTAACTATATGTTGGTCTAATAACTATTATTAACTAAATGTTGGTCTAATAACTACTATTAACTAAATGTTGGTTTAATAACTATTATTAACTACATGTTGGTCTAATAACTATTATTAACTACATGTAGGTACTAATAACTACTATTAACTACATGTTGGTCTAATATCTACCATTAACTACATGTTGGT
>NW_013942852.1:0-233 GCF_000517525.1 Limulus polyphemus
CAGAAGATTTATCAATACTGTGGACTGTCAATAAGAAGAAACAAGATTTAACAATACTGTGACGTGTCAATAAGATAATACAGAATTTATCAATAATGTGTACTGTCAATAAGAAGATATAAGATTTAACGATACTGTGTACTGTCATTAAAAAGACACAAGATTTAACAATAATTTGGTACTATCAATAAGAAGACACAAGATTTAAAAATACTGTGTACTGTCAATAAGAA
>NW_013942853.1:0-653 GCF_000517525.1 Limulus polyphemus
AGGAAAAGAAAAGAAACAAGAAGAAAGATTACAGCAGTGGCAAGAAAACCTACAACAATGGCAGCTCGAACAGCAAATAAAAAAGAGAGATTACAGCAGTTGTTGGAGGAAAAAGAAAAGAAACAAGAAGAGAGATTACAGCAGTTGTTGGAGGAGAAAGAAAATAAACAAGAAGTGAAATTACAGCAGTTGTTAGAGGAGAAAGAAAATAATCAAGAAGAACGAGAAAAGGAAGAAGAAGAGAGACTACAGCAGTGGCAACTGGAACAAGAAAGGAAACAAGAAGTACAAATGGAAAACATCAGTAAATTTAAAAGCGAATTAGATACGTTAAAGAACGATTTGTTGTGTGTTACACAAGGATGATACATCGACCATCGACTTAATCAGCCCCAGACAATGGCAAGCCCCTTACAGAGCCCGCAGCTAAACCCTAATGCAGACATATTCAGTCCCGTTAGAAGTCACATCCCACATATGAATGTCAGTAATAGGAGTGATCCAGTGCGAAGGAAGCCACAGGAATTCGATGGGAAGGCACCGTGAGAAGCATATAGAGCACAATTTGAGCTCCTGGCAGAGATGAATGGATGGACAGAGGAACAGAAAGCTAGTATATCTGGCAACAAGCTTGAAGGGACAACCACTGAAAA
>NW_013942854.1:0-287 GCF_000517525.1 Limulus polyphemus
AATATTACCGAATATAAATACAGCTTTATGTTTCATTATTACCGATTACAAACACGGCTTTAAGTTACATTATTACCGATTATAAATATAGCTTTAAGTTACATTATTACTCATTATAAACACAGCTTTAAATTACATTATTACCGATTATAAACACAGCTTTAAGTTACATTATTCACGATTATAAATATAGCTTTAAGTGACATTATTACCGAATCTAAATATTGGTTTAAGTTACATTATTACCGAATATAAATACAGCTGTAAGTTATATTATTATTACCGAC
>NW_013942855.1:0-265 GCF_000517525.1 Limulus polyphemus
CATAAAATAGTAACAATGTTCGGTATTGGCTAATGGTGAGATGAACAATGTTTGCTATTGGCTAACGGTTAGAAGAATAATGTTTGGTATTGGTTAAAAGATAGGCGAATAATGTTTGGTTTTGGCTAATGGTTAGATGATTAATGGTAGATATTGGCTAAAGGTTCAATAAACAATGTTTGGTATTGACTAATGATTAGACAAACAATGTTTGTTACTGGCTAATGGTTAGATGAACAATGTTTGGTATTGGCTAATGGTTAGA
>NW_013942856.1:0-318 GCF_000517525.1 Limulus polyphemus
ATTTAAAGACTCTGAGTAATGTCAATAAGAAGACACAAGATTTAACAATACTGTGTACTGTTTTATAAGAAGACAAGAGATTTAACAACACTGTGTACTTTCAATAAGAAGACACAAGATTTAACAAAACTGTGTACTGTCAATAAAAAGACACAAGATTTAACGATACTGTGTATTGTCAATAAGAAGACACAAGATTTAACGATATTGTGTACTGTCAATAAGAAGACACAAGATTTAACGATACTGTGTACTGTCAAAAAGAAGACACAAGATTTAACGATACTGTGTACTTTCAATAAGAAGACACAAGATTTT
>NW_013942857.1:0-269 GCF_000517525.1 Limulus polyphemus
GTTTATTCAAGTCAGATGTCACGGAACCTCTTTAGAAGATTCCGGTAGTTAGTTAATTCAAGTCAGACGTCACAGAACCTCTTTAGAAGATTCAGGTTGTTAGTTTACTCAAGTCAGATGTCACAGAACCTCTTTAGAAGATTCAAGAAGTGAGTTTATTCAATTGAGATGGCACGGAACCTCTTTAGAAGATTCAGGTAGTTAGTTTATTCAATTCAGATGTCACGGAACCTCTTTAGAAGATTGAGGTAGTTGGTTTTTTCAAGTCA
>NW_013942858.1:0-288 GCF_000517525.1 Limulus polyphemus
TATTGGCTAATGGTTAGATTAATAATATTTGCTATTTGCTAATTGTTAGATGAATAATGTTTCTCATAAAATAGTAACAATGTTCGGTATTGGCTAATGGTGAGATGAACAATGTTTGCTATTGGCTAATGGTTAGATGAATAATGTTTGGTATTGGCTAAAAGATAGGCGAATAATGTTTGGTATTTGCTAATGGTTAGATGAACAATTTTGGTATTGACTAATGGTTAGATGAACAATGTTTGGTATTGGCTAATGCTTAGATGAACAGTGTTTGGTATTGCCTGA
>NW_013942859.1:0-299 GCF_000517525.1 Limulus polyphemus
TCAAGATTAAACAATTACAGTGTACTATCAATAAGAAGACACAAGATTTCAAAATACTGTGTACTGTCAATAAGAAGACACAAGATTTAAACATACTGTGTACTGTCGATAATAAGACGCAAGATTTAACAATACTGTGTACTATCAATAAGAAGACTCAAGATTAAACAATACAGTGTACTATCAATAAGAAGACAGAAGATTTAACAATACTGTGTACTGTCATTAAGAAGACAGAAGATTTAACAATACTGTGTACTGTCAATAAGAAGACGCAAGATTTAACAATACTGTGTACT
>NW_013942860.1:0-331 GCF_000517525.1 Limulus polyphemus
CCAAACATTATTTTACTAACCATTAGCCAATACCAAACATTGTTCATCTCACCATTAAACAATACCGAACATTCTTACCATTTTATGAGAAACATTATTCATCTAACCATTAGCCAACACCAAACATTTTTCATCTAAACATTAGCCAAAACGAAACATTGTTCATCTAACCATAGTCAATACCAAACATTGTTCATCTAACCATTAGCCAATACTAATGGTTAGATGAACAATGTTTGGATGTTTGGTATTGGCTAAGGGTTAGATGAACAATATTTGGTATTGGCTAATGGTTAGATGAACAATTTTGGTATTGTTTGTTCATCTAACC
>NW_013942861.1:0-916 GCF_000517525.1 Limulus polyphemus
CCAACATTAAACAACAGTAGAAATTAACGGCATTTAAACAAGTAGTAACATACCAATGTCAAAAGACCAACATTAAACAACAGTATATATTAACGACAATTAAACAGCTTATAACATTCCATTGTCAATGGCCAACATTAAAAACAGTAGATATTAACGACATTCAAACAGGTTGTAACATACCAGTGTCAATGGCCAACATTAAAAAAGAGGTCTTTGACACTGGTATGTTACAACCTGTTTGAATGTCGTTAATATCTACGTAACATACCAATGTCAAAGATGAACATTAAACAACAGTAGATATTAACAACATTTAAACAGGTAGTGACATACCAGTGTAAAGAAAAACATTAAACAACAGTAGATATTAACGATATTTAAACTTGGTATGTTACTACTTTATATACTGTTGTTTAATGTTGGTCTTTGACATTAAATGACGTTAACAGGTAGTAACATACCAGTGTCAAAGACCAACATTAAACGGTATGTTACTACCTGTTTAAAACCTGTTTGAATGTCGTTAATATCTACTGTTGTTTAATGTTGATCTTTGACACTGGTATGTTACTACCTGTTTAAATGCCGTTAATATCTTTAATATCTACTGTTGTTTAATGTTGGTCTTTGACACTGGTATGTTACGACACTGATATGTTACTACCTGTTTAAATGCCGTTAATATCTACTGTTGTTTAATGTTGGTTTTTGACACTGGTATGTTACTACCTGTTTGAATGTCGTTAATATCTACTGTTGTTTAATGTTGGTCGTTGACATTGTTATGTTACTACCTTTTTGAATGTCTTTAATATCTACTGTTGTTTAATGTTGCCCTTTAACACTGGTATGTTACTACCTTTTTAAATGCCGTTGTTTAATGTTGGTCTTTGTTAATATCTACTGGACATTT
>NW_013942862.1:0-1552 GCF_000517525.1 Limulus polyphemus
TGTGTACTGTCAATAAGAAGACACAAGATTTAACGATACTGTGTACTGTCAATAAGAAGAAACATGATTTAACGATACTGTGTACTGTCAATAAGAAGACAGAAGATTTAACGATACTGGGTTGTGTCAATAAGAAGACACAAGATTTAACAAAACTGTGTACTGTCAATAAGAAGACACACGATTTAACAATACTGTGTTCTGTCAATAAGAAGACACAAGATTTAACGATACTGTGTACTGTCAATTTAGCAATACTGTGTACTGTCAATAAGAAGACACACGATTTAGCAATACTGTGTACTATCTATAAGAAGACACAAGATTTAACGATACTGTTTCCTGTCAATCAGAAGACACAAGATTTAACGATACTGTGTACTGTCAATAAGAAGAAACAAGATTTAGCAATACTGTGTACTATCTATAAGAATACACAATATTTAACGATACTGTGTACTGTCAAAAAGAAGATCCAAATTTAACGATACTGTGTACTGTCAATAAGAAGACACAAGATTTAACGCTACTGTGTACTTTCAATAATAAGACACAAGATTTAACAATACTGTGTACTGTCAATAAGAAGACACAAGATTTAATAAAACTATGTACTGTCAATAAGAAGACACACGATTTAGCAATACTGTGTACTATCTATAAGAAGACACAAGATTTAACGATACTGTGTACTGTCAATAAAAAGACACAAGATTTAACGATACTGTGAACTGTCAATCAGAAGACACAAGATTTAACGATACTGTGTACTGTCAATAAGAAGACACAAGATTTAAAAAACTGTGTACTGTCAATAAGAAGACACACGATTTAACAATACTGTGTTCTGTCACTAAGAAGACACAAGATTTAAAGATACTGTGTACTTTCAATAAGAAGACACAAGATTTAACAAAACTGAGTACTGTCAATAAGAAGACACAAGATTTAACGATACTGTGTACTGTCAATAAAAGAAACAAGATTTAACGATACTGTGAACTGTCAATAAGAAGACACAAGATTTAACGATACTGTGTACTGTCAATAAGAAGATACAAGATTTAACGATACTGTGTACTGTCAATAAGAAGACACAAGATTAAACGATACTGTGTACTGTCAATAAGAAGACACAAGATTTAACGATACTGTGTACTGTCAATAAGAAGACACAAGATTTAACAAAACTGTGTACTGTCAATAAGAAGACATACGATTTAACAATACTGTGTTTTGTCAATAAGAAGACACAAGATTTAACGATACTGTGTACTTTCAATAAGAAGACACAAGATTTAACAAAACTGTGTACGGTCAATAAGAAGACACACGATTTAACAATACTGTGTTGTGTCAATAAGAAGACACAAGATTTAAGGATACTGTGTACTATCAATAAGAAGACAACATTATTGTTTAATCTTGTGTCTTTTTATTGAGAGTACACAGTATTGTTAAATCGTGTGTCTTCTTTTTGACAGAACACAGTTTTGTTAAATCTTTAAGATACTGTGTACTGTCAATAAGAAGACACAAGATTTAACGATAC
>NW_013942863.1:0-349 GCF_000517525.1 Limulus polyphemus
GTAATGCAACAAGGGTTATTACCTAGGATGCAGTAACAGTGTGAACAATTTAACATACTGCGAGTAATGCAACAAGGGTTATTACCTAGGATTCAGTAACAGTGTAAACAATTTAACATACTGCGAGTAATGCAACAAGGGTTATTACCTAGGATGCAGTAACAGTGTGAACAATTTAACATACTGCGAGTAATGCAACAAGGGTTATTACCTAGGATGCAGTAACAGTGCAAACAAAATTAACAATTTAACATACTGTGAGTAATGCAACAAGGGTTATTACCTAGGATGCAGTAACAGTGTGAACAATTTAACATACTGCGAGTAATGCAACAAGGGTTATTACCTA
>NW_013942864.1:0-439 GCF_000517525.1 Limulus polyphemus
CATAGGCTGCAGACTAAAGTCAACAGTGGGTCATAGAACGATACTAGCTATTGGGTCCTATTTAATCCAGTCGGTCTTAAACAACCACATGTAGATATGTTGTAAATATATGAGTTAATAAACACATTGGCTGCAGACTAAAGTCATCAGTGGGTCATAGAACGATACTAGCTATTGGGTGCTATTTAATCCAGTCGGTCTTAAACAAACACATGTAGATATGTTGTAAATATATGAGTAAATTAACAAACTGGTTGTAGACTAAAATCAACAGTGGGTCATAGAACGATAATTGTTTTTGGATCTATTTAAACCACTCGGACTTGAAGAAAACCAATGAAGCCCAATAGCTAGTATCGTTCTATGACCCACTGTTGATTTTAGTCTGAAGCCTATGTGTTTATTAACTCATATATTTACAACATATTTCCTATTTAAT
>NW_013942865.1:0-297 GCF_000517525.1 Limulus polyphemus
ACTAATGATTAGACAAACAATGTTTGTTACTGGCTAATGGTTAGATGAACAATGTTTGGTATTGGCTAATGGTTCAATAAACAATGTTTGGTATTGACTAATGATTAGACAAACAATGTTTGTTACTGGCTAATGGTTAGATGAACAATGTTTGGTATTGACTAATGGTTAGATGAAGGTTGAACAGTGTTTGGTATTGCCTAATGGTTAAATGAACAATGTTTGTATTGGCTAATGGTTAGATTAATAATGTTTGCTATTGGCTAATGGTTAGATGAACAATGTTTGGTATTGGCT
>NW_013942866.1:0-330 GCF_000517525.1 Limulus polyphemus
GGGTGACTTGGAAGGGTACAAGAACTGCTTGAAATGATATAGTTAGGGTGACTTGGAAGAGTACAGGAACTGCTAGAAATTAGATAGTTAGGGTGACTTGGAAGGGTACAATAACTGCTAGAAATCAGATCTTTAGGGTGACTTGAAAGGGTACAGGAACTGCTAGAAATGAGATAGTTTAGGGTGACTTGGAAGGGTACAAGAACTGCTTGAAATGATATAGTTAGGGTGACTTGGAAGGGTACAAGAACTGCTTGAATTGATATAGTTAGGGTGACTTGGAAGGGTACAATAACTGCTTGAAATGAGATAGCTAAGGTGACTTGGAAG
>NW_013942867.1:0-313 GCF_000517525.1 Limulus polyphemus
AAAATCTTGTGTCTTCTTATTGACAGTACACAGTATCTTTGAATCTTGTGTCTTCTTATTGACAGTACACAGTATCGTTAAATCTTGTGTCTTCTTATTGACAGTAGACAGTATCGTTAAATCTTGTGTCTTCTTATTGACAGTACACAGTATCGTTAAATCTTGTGTCTTTTTAATGATAGTACACAGTATTGCTAAATCGTGTGTCTTCTTATTGACAGTAAACAGTATCGTTAAATCTTTTGTCTTCTTATTGATAGTACACAGTATCTTAGAACCTTGTGTCTTCTTATTGACAGTACACAGTATCGTT
>NW_013942868.1:0-1092 GCF_000517525.1 Limulus polyphemus
GTCTTCTTATTGTACTAGTACACAGTATCGTTAAATATTGTGTCTTCTTATTGACAGTACACAGTATCGTAAAATATCGTGTCTTCTTATTGACAGTACACAGTATCGTTAAATCTTGTGTCTTCTTATTGACAGTACACAGTATCGTAAAATCTTGTGTCTTCTTATTGACAGGACACAGTATCGTTAAATCTTGTGTCTTCTTAATGACAGGACACATTATTGTTAAATATTATGTCTTCTTATTGACAGTACAGATTATCGTTGAATATTGTGTCTTCTTATTGACAGTACACAGTATCGTTAAATCTTGTGTCTTCTTATTGACAGTACACAGTATCGTAAAATCTTGTGTCTTCTTATTGACAGGACACATTATTGTTAAATCTTGTGTCTTATGTACACAGTATCGTAAAATCTTGTGTCTTCTTATTGACAGGACACATTATTGTTATATCTTGTGTTTTCTTACTGACAGTACACATTATCGTTGAATAAGACACAGTATCGTTAAATCTTGTGTCTTCTTATTGACAGTACACAGTATCGTAAAATCTTGTGTCTTCTTATTGACAGGACACATTATTGTTAAATCTTGTGTCTTCTTAATGACAGGACACATTATTGTTAAATATTGTGTCTTCTTATTGACAGGACACATTATTGTTAAATATTGTGTCTTCTTATTGACAGTACACATTATCGTTGAATATTGTGTCTTCTTATTGACAGTACACAGTATCGTTAAATCTTGTATCTTCTTATTGACAGTACACAGTATCGTTAAATCCTGTGTCTTCTTTTTGACAGTACACAGTATTGTTAAATCTTGTGTCTTCTTATTGACAGTACACAGTATAGTTAAATCTTGTGTCTTCTTATTGACAGTACACAGTATCGTTAAATCTTGTGTCTTCCAATTGAAAGTACGTGTCTTCTTATTGACAGTACACAGTATCGGTAAAATCTTGTGACTTCTTATTGAAAGGACACATTATTTTTAAATATTATTTTTCTTACTGACAGTACACATTATCGTTGAATATTGTGTCTTCTTATTGACAGTACACAGTTTCGTTAAATCTTGTGTCT
>NW_013942869.1:0-510 GCF_000517525.1 Limulus polyphemus
CATAAAACGACCACAAAAGTCGCAAAAATGGTAATAAAAGGCTAGAATTTTACATGTAAATACGCAACTATGCAACGAACGTTCATACAAAATTTGGAGATGATCCGTCCAAATGGAACTACGTACTGGTACAAAACGCAAAACGTTCCATAACTCCTTTAAAACAAACAGTAGGAACACCAAATTTGTTATGTAGGTACACTTCAACGTTGGGTAGTAATATGAAGAGTTTTACAAAGAATCATCAATTTAGGACCCTCTGGTAACCAGAAATCGAAAAACAATTATTAGTGGTCGTTTTATGTTACTCTTTTATTGGCTTTTCTGAAAGCGTATGTGTACTGCAGTGAAGCTTTTGGATTATCATTTTTGCGACTTTTGAGAAGGCTAGAATTTTGCATTGTAAATACGCAACTATGCAACGAACGTTCATACAAAATTTGGAGATGATCCGTCCAAATGGAACGACGTACTGGTACAAAACGCAAAACGTTCCATAACTCCTTTAAA
>NW_013942870.1:0-351 GCF_000517525.1 Limulus polyphemus
CAGTATTGTTAAATCTTGTGGCTTGTTATTGATAGAACACAGTGTCGTTAAATCTTGTATCTTCTTATTGATAGTACACAGTATTGTTAAATCTTGTGTCTTCTTATTGACAGTACACAGTATCGTTAAATCTTGTGCCTTCTTATTGATAGTACACAGTATCGTTAAATCTCGTGTCTTCTTATTGACAGTACACAGTATCGTTAAATCTTGTGTCTTCTTATTGACAATACACAATATCGATAAATCTTGTGGCTTCTTATTGATAGTAATCAGTATCGTTGAATCTTATGACTTGTTATTGATAGTACACAGTATCGTTAAATCTTGCGTCTTCTTATTGACAGTACA
>NW_013942871.1:0-423 GCF_000517525.1 Limulus polyphemus
TCTTGTCTTCTTTTTTGATAGTACATAGTACTGTTAAATCTTGTGTCTTCTTATTTAGATTAAACGGTATTGATAAATCTTGTGTCTGCTTATTGACAGTACACAGTATCGTTAAATCTTTTGGCTGGTTATTCATAGTACACAGTATCATTAAATCTTATTACTTGTTATGATAGTACACAGTATCGTTAAACCTTGTGCCTTCTTATTGACAGTATACAGTGTTGATAAAACCTTTATCTTCTTATTGACAGGACACAGTATTATTAAATTATGTGATTTCTTATTGACAGTACACAGTATTGATAAATCCTGTATTTTCTTATTGACAGGACACAGTATTGATAGATCCTGTATCTTCTTATTGACAGGACACAGTATTGATAAATCTTGTGTCTTCTTTTTGACAGTACACAGTATTTA
>NW_013942872.1:0-404 GCF_000517525.1 Limulus polyphemus
ACAATTTCTTATGTACTTCTAGTTTATTAAGTTTTCTCTGTAAACTAATATGAACCCCTATTTCTACGATACATTTTCCCCCTCTAATTTTGACATAAATAAATGAGCAAAATGAAAACGAAAATAAATAGCTATTCACAACTTACAGCAATGACCTTTCCTTAACATGTATCCATACCAACAGATGATGCTGTTATGTGGTGTCGCATATACTGAAATAAAAAATTAAATAATACTGTGAAAATTTAACCATTTTACTGAAAATTGTTAAAAAATGTTTTCTGTATGTTTACATAGGAAGTTTTAACGGCGATGGAACTAATTGTCTAATCATTTTTTTTCTGTTTATAAACGATTTTACTTTTGAATTGCAAGTAATATTTACAAATCGAAACCATCAATTA
>NW_013942873.1:0-203 GCF_000517525.1 Limulus polyphemus
AGATTTAACGATACTGTGTACTGTCAATAAGAAGACACACGATTTAGCAATACTGTGTACTATCAATAAGAAGACACAAGATTTAACAATACTGTGTCTTTCAATAAGAAGACACAAGATTTAACTATACTGTGTACTGTCAATAAGAAGACAAAATATTTAACAATACTGGGTCTTTTCAATAAGAAGACACAAGATTTAAC
>NW_013942874.1:0-479 GCF_000517525.1 Limulus polyphemus
GTGTACTATAAGTAACAAGCCAGAAGACTTAACGATAATGTGTCCTGTCAATAAGAAGACACCAGATTTAACAATACTGTGTACTGTCAATAAGAAGACACAAGTTTTAACGACACTGTGTACTATCAATAACAAGACATAAGATTTAACGATACTGTGTACTATAACTAACAAGCCACAAGATTTAACGATACTGTGTACTGTTAATAAAGAGGACACAAGATTTAACGATACTGTGTACTGTCAATAAGAAGACACAAGATTTAACAATACTTTGTACTGTCAATAAGAAGACACAAGATTTAACAATACTGTGTACCATCAATAAGAACACACAAGATTTAACAATACTGTGTACTGTCAATAAGAAGACACAAGACTTAACTATTCTGTATACTGTCAATAAGAATACACAAGATTTAACAATACTGTGTACTATCTATAAGAACACACAAGATTTAACAATACTGTGTACTGTC
>NW_013942875.1:0-648 GCF_000517525.1 Limulus polyphemus
TAAGAAGACAAGATTTAACGATACTGTGTTCTGTACAATAAGAAGACACAACATTTATAAATACTGTGTACTATCAATAAGAACACAAAAGATTTAACAATACTGTGTACTGTCAATAAGAAGACACAAGATTTAACGATACTGTGTTCTGTCAATAAGAAGACACAAGATTTAACTATACTGTGTACTGTTTCTTATTGGACACAAGATTTAACGATACTGTGTACTGTCAATAAGAATACACAAGATTTAACGATACTGTGTACTGTCAATAAAAAGACACAAGATTTAACAATACTGTGTACTGTTAATAAGAAGACACAAGATTTAACGATACTGTGTTCTGTCATAAAAAGACACAAGATTTATAAATACTGTGTACTATCAAGAAGAACACAAACGATTTAACGATACTGTGTACTGTCAATAAGAAGACACAAGATTTAACGATACTCTGTACTGTCAATAAGAAGACACAAGATTTAACGATACTGTGTACTGTCAATAATAAGACACAAGATTTAACGATACTGTGTACTGTCAATAATAAGACACAATATTCAACGATAATGTGTACTGTCAGTAAGAAGACACAAGATTTAACGATACTGTGTTCTGTCAATAAGAAGACACAAGATTTTACGATAC
>NW_013942876.1:0-256 GCF_000517525.1 Limulus polyphemus
CTTGTTACCAGAGGGTCCTAAATTGATGATTCTTCACCAAATTTGGTATGTAGGTACACTTTAACGTTGCGTAGTAATATGCAGAGTTTTAACTTCCTACTGTTTGTTTTAAAGGAGTTATGGAACGTTTTGCGTTTTGTACCAGTACTTCGTTCCATTTGGAAGGATCTTCTCGAATTTTTTCAGTAACGTTCGTTGCATACTTGCGTATTTACATGCAAAATTCTAGCCTTCTATTGTCTTTTTTGCGACTTTT
>NW_013942877.1:0-366 GCF_000517525.1 Limulus polyphemus
GATGAGTATGGTGGTTATAAATTGTGTAACTAGAGTTACACCTAGGTGTTCGTGGAGTTGTTGTACCAAATAACGCTAAATATGAGTATGGTGGTTATAAATTCTGTAACTAGAGTTACACCTAGGTGTTCATGTAGTAGTTGTGCCAAGTAAAGCTAAAGATGAGTATGGTGGTTATAAATTCGGTAACTAGAGTTACACCTAGGTATTCGTAGAGTTGTTGTACCGCTAAAGATGAGTATGTTGGTTACAAATTCGGAAACTAGAGTTACACATAGGTGTTTGTGGAGTTGTTGTACCAAATAACGAAAGTAAGGCTAAAGATGAGTATGGTGGTTATAAATTCGGTAACTATAGTTACACCTA
>NW_013942878.1:0-698 GCF_000517525.1 Limulus polyphemus
TCCTTTAAAACAAACAGTAGGAAGGTAAAACTCTGCATATTACTACGCAACGTTAAAGTGTACCTACATACCAAATTTGGTGAAGAATCATCAATTTAGGACCCTGTGGTAACAAAAAATCGAAAAACAATCAGTAACCAACAGCTTCACTGCAGTACACATATGCTTTCAGAAAAAACCAATAAAAGAGTAACATAAAACGACCACAAAAGTCGCAAAAATGATAATAGAAGGCTAGAATTTTGCATGTAAATACGCAAGTATGCAACGAACGTTCACTCCAAATTTTGAAGGGAGTTATGGAAGGTTTTGCGTTTTGTACCAGTACGTCGTTCCATTTGGACGGATCGTGGAAAAACAAAGAGTAGGAAGGTAAAACTCTGCATATTACTACGCAACGTTAAAGTGTACCTACATACCAAATCCTAAATTGATGATTCTTCACCAAATTTGGTATGTAGGTACACTTTAACGTTGCGTAGTAATATGCAGAGTTTTACCTTCCTCCCTCTGGTAACAAGAAATCGAAAAACAATCAGTAACCAAAAGCTTCACTGCAGTACACATACGCTTTCACAAAAGCCAATAAAAGAGTAACATAAAACGACCACAAAAGTCGCAAAAAATTATAATAGAAGGCTAGAATTTTGCATGTAAATATGCAACTATGCAACGAACGTTACTGAAAAAATTTCGAG
>NW_013942879.1:0-624 GCF_000517525.1 Limulus polyphemus
GTTAAATATTTTGTCTTCTTATTGACAGTAGACAATTTCGTTAAATCTTGAGGCTTGTTATTGATAGTACACAGTATCGTTCAATCTTATGGCTTGTTATTGATAGTACATAGTATTGTTAAATCTTGTGTCTTCTTATTGACAGTACACAGTATTGTTAAATATTTTGTCTTCTTATGGCAGTACACATAATCGTTAAATCTTGTGGCTTGTTATTGATAGTACACAGTATCGTTAAATCTTATTATTGATAGTACACAGTATCGTTAAATCATGTGTCTTCTTATTGACAGTACACAGAATTGTTAAAACTTGTGTCTTTTTATTGACTGTACACACTATCGTTATATCTTGTGGCTTGTTAGTTATAGTACACAGTATCGTTAAATCTTGTCTTCTTATTGATAGTACATAGGATTGTTAAATCTTGTGTCTTCTTATTGACAGTACACAGTATTGTTAAATCTCAGTACACAGTATCGTTAAATCTTGTGGCTTGTTATTGATAGTACACAGTATCGTTAAATCTTATGGCCTGTTATTGATAGTACACAGTATCGTTAAATTATGTGTCTTCTTATTGACAGTACACAGCATTGTTAAAACTTGTGTCTTCTTATTGAC
>NW_013942880.1:0-835 GCF_000517525.1 Limulus polyphemus
CATTTCAACCTCTGAAGAAGTCACCTAGTATTGTAAGTTTTCTGCTAAATAGTAAACGTTGTATTGTCCGTTTTCCTTCGATCACATTAAATATTTCACCGACACGCTATCTATTACAAACTATGGCAAGAATCTTTATTGGCTTTATCCCATGAAATCTTAGGACATTTTTGAAACACCAGTTTAGTTCTATTAAAGCTGTGTACACAAGATGCCTATCGTAGTAAAGAAAGGGTAGTTCAAAAATGTCTTTGAAAAAAACTGAAAATAAGATTAGTCTCATGTAAGAATAATCAATTAAAAAATACAACCAACATCCCTGCTTTATTTGTGACTTGTCCTCACTGACCAATGAAGAAACTGATTGAACTCGTACTTTTGAAATAGGGCATATAAATTGCCATGTAGTATCTGCAAGAGTTAAGTACTGTTCCTATAACGTTTGGTGACATACTTTGCCCATGTAGCTGTGGTCCAATGATACATGGTGACTTAACTACCAATCCCCACCCCTCCTCCTCCACACACACAAACTGTAGAAGTTACATAACATCAATGCTTCTGACGATTGAAAGAGAAGGTTGAAATTGTAGCAGAAATGGAATTTCTCATATGGCCACAGAATCCAATGTAGTTCACGCACATTACTGCATTTGTACGTGTTGTCAGCCTGTTCTATTCAGTCTCTTTTGCTCTAGCTACTCCTTGTTATGTTCCTTAATACCACGATAGAGAAAGGTGTGCTACTTCGTTCAGTGACTTGACACAGTTTCCCAATGACATGGATCAATTCCAAAGGCTTATGCTTTTCTTACACGTATCCTTCAAGTGTAGG
>NW_013942881.1:0-548 GCF_000517525.1 Limulus polyphemus
AGTATCGTTAAATCTTGTGTCATCTTATTGACAGTACACAGTATCGTTAAATCTTGTGTCTTCTTATTGACAGTACACAATATCGTTAAATCTTGTGTCTTCTTATTGACAGTACACATTATCGTTGAATATTGTGTCTTCTTATTGACAGTACACAGTATCGTTAAATCTTGTGTCTTCTTCTTGACAGTACACAGTATAGCTAAATCTTGTGTCTTCTTATTTACAGTACACAGTATCGTTAAATCTTGTGTCTTGATACTGTGTACTGTCAATAAGAAGACACAAGATTTAACGATACTGTGTACTTTCAATAATGAATATTGTGTCTTCTTATTGACAGTACACAGTATCGTTAAATCTTGTGTCCTCTTATTGACAGGACACATTATTGTTAAATCTTGTGTTTTCTTACTGACAGTACACAGTATTGTTAAATCTTGTGTCTTTTTATTGACAGTACACAATATAGTTAAATCTTGTGTCTTCTTATTGACAGTACACAGTATCGTTAAATCTTGTGTCTTCTTATTAATAGTACACAGTAT
>NW_013942882.1:0-346 GCF_000517525.1 Limulus polyphemus
ACACAGTATCGTTAAATCTTGTGTCTTCTTATTGACAGTACAAAATGTTGTTAAATCTTGTGTCTTCTTATTGAAAGTACACAGTATCGTTAAATCTTCTGTCTTCTTATTGACAGTACACAGTATCGTTAAATCTTCTGTCTTCTTATTGACAGTACACAGTATCGTTAAATCTTCGTCTTCTTATTGAATGTACACAGTATCGTAAAATCTTGTGTCTTCTTATTGACAGGACACATTATTGTTAATACCTTGTGTTTTCTTACTGACAGTATACATTATCGTTGAATATTGTGTCTTCTTATTGACAGTACACAGTATCGTTAAATCTTGTGTCTTCTTATTG
>NW_013942883.1:0-489 GCF_000517525.1 Limulus polyphemus
ACACTTTACCCCGAAGTTACACTCTGGCTATATATTAAATAAGTCACACTTTACCTAAAGCTACACTCTGGCTATATATTAAATAAGTCACACTTTACCTAAAGCTACACTGTGGCTATATATTAAATAAGCCACACTTTACCTAAAGCTACACTGTGGCTATACATTAAATAAGTCACACTTTACCTAAAGCTACACTCTGGCTATATATTGAATAAGCCACACTTTACCTAAAGCTACACTCTGGCTGTACATTAAATAAGTCACACTTTACCTAAAGCTACACTCTGGCTATATATTAAATAAGTCACACTTTACCTAAAGCTACACTCTTCATATAAGGTTATGTGTCTCGCCTAAAAATTACGAGACTGCTGCATTCTACTTCTAAATGTGTCTCAGGTCTCTTTACCTTATGATGGTCATTCTACTTCTAAATGTGTCTCAGGTCTCTACCTTATGATGGTGCTTTCTACTTCTAAATGTGTC
>NW_013942884.1:0-244 GCF_000517525.1 Limulus polyphemus
TATAGCACACAATCCTCTCTAACAATAAGTTTCAGACTCAAATCCCTACCACGACATATAGCACACAATCCTCTCTAACAATAGGTTCCAGACTCAAATCCCTACCACGACATATAGCACACAATCCTCTCTAACAATACGTTCCAGACTCAAATCCCTACCACGACATATAGCACACAATCCTCTCTAACAATAAGTTTCCAGACTCAAATCCCTACCACGACATATAGCACACAATCCTCTC
>NW_013942885.1:0-286 GCF_000517525.1 Limulus polyphemus
GTCAGTAAGAAGACACAAGATTTAACGATACTGTGTACTGTCAATAAGAAGGCACAAGATTTAACAATACTGTGTAATCTGAATAAGAAGACACACGATTTAGCAATATTGTGTACTGTCAATAAGAAGACACAAGATTTAACAATACTGTGTACTGTCGATAAGTAGACACAAGATTTAACGATACTGTGTATTGTCAATAAGAAGACACAAAATTTAACGATACTGTGTACTGTCAATAAGAAGACACAATATTCAACGATACTGTGTACTGTCAATAAGAAGA
>NW_013942886.1:0-325 GCF_000517525.1 Limulus polyphemus
TATTTGGTGTGAAAGTTTCAGAATAAGAACTGGTTGCACTATGTATATCAGGTATTTGGTGAGGGTGTTTCAGAATTCTTCCATTTTTTGTCAGAATAAAAACTGGTTACACTATGTATATCAGGTGTTTGGTGAGGATGTTTCAGAATAAAACTGGTTACACTATGTATATCAGGTGTTTGGTGAGGATGTTTCAGAATTATTCCATTTTGTTGTCAGAATAAGAACTGGTTGCACTATGTATATCAGGTATTTGGTGAGAAAGTTTCAGAATTCTTCCATTTTTTGTCAGAATAAGAACTGGTTGGTACTATGTATATCAGAA
>NW_013942887.1:0-590 GCF_000517525.1 Limulus polyphemus
GGATTTATCAATAATGTGTACTGTCAATAAGAAGACACAAGATTTAACGATACAGTAAACTATCATAACAAGTCATAAGATTTAATAATACTGTGTACTATCAATAACAAGCCACAAGATTTAACGATATTGTGTAACTGTCAATAAGAAGACACAAGATTTAACAATACTGTGTCCTGTCAATAAGAAGATACTAGGATTTATCAATACTGTGTACTGTCAATAAGAAGACACAAGATTTAACGATACTGTGTACTGTCAATAAGAAGACACAAGATTTAACAATACTGTGTCCTGTCAATAAGAAGATACAGGATTTATCAATACTGTGTACTGCCAAAAAGAAGACACAAGATTTAAAAATACTGTGTCCTGTCAATAAGAAGATAAAATATTTATCAATACTGTGTTCTGTCAATAAGAAGATACAGGATTTATCAATACTGTGTACCGTCAATAAGAAGACACATAATTTAAAAATACTGTGTCCTGTCAATAAGAAGATAAAGGATTTATCAATACTGTGTACTGTCAATAAGAAGACACAAGATTTAACGATACTGTGTCCTGCAATAAAAAGACACAAGATT
>NW_013942888.1:0-287 GCF_000517525.1 Limulus polyphemus
TTGAAAGAGAGTTGGATGTTCATTATATAGTTAGCTATTGTTGGATAAGATTTGGATGTTCATTATATAGTTAGCTATTGTTGGACGAGAGTTGGATGTTCATTATATAGTTAGCTATTGTTGGAAGAGAGTTGGATGTTCATTATATAGTTAGCTATTGTTGGAAGAGATTTGGATGTTCATTATATAGTTAGCTATTGTTGGAAGAGATTTGGATGTTCATTATATAGTTAGCTATTGTTGGAAGAGAGTTGGATGTTCATTGTATAGATAGATATTGTTGGACG
>NW_013942889.1:0-238 GCF_000517525.1 Limulus polyphemus
GTACTATCAACTAACAAGCCAAAAGATTTAAAGATACTGTGTACTGTCAATAAGAAGACACAAGATTTAACGATAGTGTGTACTGTCAATAAGAAGACACTAGATTTAACAATACTGTGTACTGTCGATAAGAAGACACAAGATTTAACGATACTGTGTACTGTCAATAAGAAGAGACAAGATTTAACGATACTGTGTACTGTCAATAAGAAGACACAAGATTTAACAATAACTGTGT
>NW_013942890.1:0-306 GCF_000517525.1 Limulus polyphemus
GAATTATTGTAAGGTGTAATGTGATACAGATGTTTGAGTGTATGAATTATTGTAAGGTGTAATGTGATACAGATGTTTGAGTGTATGAATTATTGTAAGGTGTGATGTGATACAGATGTTTGGGTGTATGAATTATTGTAAGGTGTGATGTGATACAGATGTCTGAGTGTATGAAATATTGTAAGGTGTGATGTGATACAGATGTCTGAGTGTATGAAATATTGTAAGGTGTGATGTGATACAGATGTCTGAGTGTATGAAATATTGTAAGGTGTGATGTGATACAGATGTCTGAGTGTATGAATT
>NW_013942891.1:0-364 GCF_000517525.1 Limulus polyphemus
AAGATGACTACCATAACTCAAACAAACCTACAAGTGATGACTACCATAACTCAAACAAAGCTACAGGTGATGTTACCATAACTCAAACAAAGCTACAGGTGGTGATTACCATAACTGAAACAAAGCTACAGGTGATGACTACCATAACTCAAACAAAGCTACAGGTGATGACTACCATAACTCAAACAAAGCTACAGGTTGATGGCTACCATAACTCAAACAAAGCTACAGGTGATGACTACCATAACTCAAAAAAAGCTACAGGTGATGACTACCATAACTCAAACAAAGCAACAGGGGATGTTACCATAACTCAAACAAAGCTACAGGTTTATGACTACCATAACTCAAACAAAGCTACAGG
>NW_013942892.1:0-491 GCF_000517525.1 Limulus polyphemus
GAGGCTTCGTTAATTAATGAGTTTTTTGTTTGTTTTTATTATTTAAGTTTAAAATCGGAGAATAATTCAGAGGAAAGGTTACCTTTATAAACAGGCCACATCCTGTAAAGGAGCAACAAAAGTATAAAGGTTCTACTTTTATGCTAATCGTCATTCCCCAAAAGTCTTGGAGTCATCTGGAGACCATATTTTATGGCTTATTATATGTGTTAATCTGGCCTGAATAGATATGTCCAACAAAAACTGCTATTTGGTCCCAGAGTTTAGGGGTTGGCGGCCCTGTAGGCACCTCTAAATGACGCTTCTTATTGCAGGCTTGAAGTTATTCTGATTGGTGTCTTTCTTTCACCTTTTGAGAAGAACAAATACGCAACTAAAACTAGATACAAAGTCGACCATCAAGTATGTTTTAACACACAGAATCGGCTGACTATTAAGACTGATACTCCGCGTCATTACGTTTAACTCGACTATAACAAATGTTGCATTAC
>NW_013942893.1:0-329 GCF_000517525.1 Limulus polyphemus
TAAACAAACACATGTAGATATGTTGTAAATATATGATTTAATTAACAAACTTGTTTTAGACTTAAATCAACAGTGGGTCATAGAACGATAATTATTATTGGATCTATTTAATCCAATCTGACTTGAGGAAACCAATGAAGATATGTTGTATATAAATGAGTTAATAAACACATTGTCTGCAGATTAAAGTCAACAGTGGGTGATAGAACGATACTAGCTTTTGTGTCCTATTTAATCCAGTCGGACTTAAGGAAACACTTAACTCATATATTTACAACATATCTACATGTGTTTCCTTAAGTTCGACTGGATTAAATATTAAACACATT
>NW_013942894.1:0-331 GCF_000517525.1 Limulus polyphemus
CGTGTATCTTCTTATTGACAGGACAAAGTATTGATAAATCCTGTATCTTCTTATTGACAGGACGCAGTATTGTTAAATCTTGTGTCTTCTTATTGACAGTACACAGTATTGATAAATCCTGTATTATCTTATTGACAGGACACATTAGTGTTAAATCTTGTGTCTTCTTATTGACAGTACACAGTATTGATAAATCCTGTATCTTCTTATTGACAGGACACAGTATTGTTAAATCTTGTGTCTTTTTATTGACAGTACACAGTATCGTTAAATCTTGTCTTCTTTTTGATAGTATATAGTACTGTTAAATCTTTTGTCTTCTTATTGACAA
>NW_013942895.1:0-682 GCF_000517525.1 Limulus polyphemus
CAAGATTTAACAATACTGTGTCCTGTCAATAAGAAGATACACGATATATCAATACTGTGTACTGTCAACAAGAAGACACAAGATTTAACAATACTGTGTCCTGTCAGTAAAAAGACACAAGATTTAACAATACTGAGTCGTGTCAATAACAAGATATAGGAATTATCAATACTGTGTACTGTCAATAAGAAGACATAAGATTTAACGATACTGTGTACTGTCAATAAGAAGATACAGGATTTATCAATACTGTGTACTGTCAATAAGAAGACACAAGATTTAACAATACTGTGTCTTGTCAATAAGAAGAAAAAGGATTAATCAATAACGTGTACTGTCAATAAAAAGACACAAGATTTAACGATACTGTGTACTATCATACCAAGTCATAACATTTAATGATACTGTGTACTATCAATAACAAGCCACAAGATTTAACAATACTGTGTACTTTCAGTAAAAAGACACAAGATTTAACAATACTGAGTCCTGTCAATAAGAAGATACAGGATATATCAATCATGTGTACTGTCAATAAGAAGACACAAGGTTTAACAATACTGTGTCCTGTCAATAAGAAGATACAGGATTTATCAATACTGTGTCCTGTCAATAAGAAGATACAGGATTTATCAATACTTTGTACTGTCAATAAGAAGAAACATAACTTAACAATACTGTG
>NW_013942896.1:0-749 GCF_000517525.1 Limulus polyphemus
CAGGTGGCACGTCTTCAACAGTGTCATTTGTTCTGTTGTACACTTCGTCCCAACTGAAATGTCCTGGACCATGATAACGCCAAAGCCTGTTGGCTTGCACCACTTTTGGCTTACCTCGCCGACCACATTTTACCCGGAAAGTCCCGTCTGAGAGACGATCCACTATGTCATATGGTCCTTCCCATGGAGAAGACAACTTAGGAGACTTCCCTTTGGTCTTCCTGGGATTAAACAACCATACCTTGTCTCCTGGTACAAAGCTGACTTCAGTAGATCTCTTATCATAAGTTAACTTCATCGAATCAGCAGACGATTTCAAGTTTGAACGCACTTGATGGTGAATATCATCCATCATTTCCGATAACACTTTCACAAACTCTGATACATTCTCAGGCAACTCTTCATAAGGCGGGCATCCCTTATGCTTGGATCCCCTTTTTGCACTACATGTACTGCATGTCCGGCACCATTCTTCCACATCTCGCCTCATACCTATCCAGTAAAATCTTTTTCGTAGGTGACTCAATGTCTTCCTAATTACGAGATGTCCTCCTGTTAAATTATCATGGGATCGATGCAGCACAACTTCCCGTAACTTCCTCGGTATAACTGTTTGCCAAGTCGTCACTTTCCCATCTGTAGTTTCCCATCTCCGTACAAGAATTCCATCTTCAAGCTTTAACTGGTCCCATTGTGCCCAATAGTGCTTTGTCACAGGGCTTAGACTAGACACGTTCTCCCAAGCAGGG
>NW_013942897.1:0-598 GCF_000517525.1 Limulus polyphemus
CTCCTAATGGAACGAAGTACTGGTACCAAACGCAAAACCTTCCATAACTCCTTTAAAACAAACAGTGGAAAGGTAAAACTCTGCATATTACTAGGCAACGTTAAAGTGTACCTACATACCAAATTTGGTGAAGAATCATCAATTTAGGACCCTCTGGTAACAAGAAATCGAAAAACAATCAGTAACCAAAAGCTTCCCTGCAGTACACATACGCTTTCAGAAAAGCGAATAAAAGGGTAACATAAAACGACCACACATGCAAATTTCTAGCCTTCTATTGTCATTTTTGCGTCTTTTTCCTAAATTGATGATTCTTCACCAAATTTGGTATGTAGGTACACTTTAACGTTGTTTAGTAATATGCAGAGTTTTACCTTCCTACTGTTTGTTTTAAAGGAGTTATGGAAGGTTTTGCGTTTTGTACCAGTACTTCGTTCCATTAGGAGGGATTATCTCCAAATTTTGTATGAACGTTCGTTGCATACTTGCGTATTTTGATTGTTTTTCGATTTCTTGTTACCAGAGGGTCCTAAACAGTAACCAAAAAGCTTCCCTGCAGTACACATACGCTTTCAGAAAAGCCAATAAAAGAGTAACA
>NW_013942898.1:0-317 GCF_000517525.1 Limulus polyphemus
ACTTTGATAGCTGTATTTTTAGTCTTTCTTACTCTATATTTTAATGACATTCATAATGGTGTTTTAATCCTTCTTAAACTTTATTTTGTCGACTGTTATAACGGTCTTTTAGTCCTCCGTCCACTAAATTTTGTTGATATTGATATGGGTCCTTTCAGTCAGTTTTCAACTATTTTTGGTCGACTGTTATAACGGACTTTTGGTCTTCCTTCCTCCAGATTTTGTTGACATTGATAAGGGTCCTTTTAGTCAGTTTTCTACTAGATATTTTTGACTTTGAAACGTGTTATTAGTTTTTTCACTCGATTTTTTCGTAC
>NW_013942899.1:0-411 GCF_000517525.1 Limulus polyphemus
TTGACAGTACACAGTATTGATAAATCCTGTATCTTCTTATTGACAGGACACAGTATCGTTAAATATTGTCTTTTTTTTGATAGTACATTGTATTATTAAATCTTGTGTCTTCTTATTGAGAGTAAACAGTATTGTTAAATATTGTGTCTTCTTATTGACAGTACACAGTATCGTTAAATCTTGTGTCTTCTTATTGACAGTACACAGTATCGTTAAATCTTGTGTCTTCTTATTGACAGTACACAGTATTGTTAAATCTTGTGTCTTCTTATTGATGAGTACACAGTATTGTTAAATAATAAAAGACACAAGACAGTACACAGTATCGTTAAATCTTGTGTCTTCTTATTGACAGTACACAGTATCGTTAAATCTTGTGTCTTCTTATTCACAGTACACAGTATTGTTAAA
>NW_013942900.1:0-747 GCF_000517525.1 Limulus polyphemus
AAGAAGACACAAGATTTAACGATACTGTGCACTATCAATAAGGAGACACACGATTAACAATACTGTGTACTATCCATAAAAAGACACAAGATTTAACGACACTGTGTACTGTCATTAAGAAGGCACAAGATTTAACAATACTGTGTACTGTTAATAAGAAGACACAAGATTTAACTATACTGTGTACTGTCAATAAGAAGACACGAGATTTAACTATACTGTGTACTCTCAATAAGAAGACACACGATTTAGCAATACTGTGTACTATCTATAAAAAGACCCAAGATTTAACGATACTGTGTACTATTTATAGAAAGACCCAAGATTTAACGATACTAAGTACTGTCAATAAGAAGACACAAGATTTAACGATACTGTGCACTGTCAATAAGAAGACACAAGATTTAACTATACTGTGTACTGTCAATAAGAAGACACAAGATTTAACGATACTGTGTACTGTCAATAAGAAGACACAAGATTTAACTATACTTGTCTTCTTATTGAAAGTACACGTACACAATATTGTTAAATCTTGTGTCAATAAGAAGACACAAGATTTAACGATACTGTGTACTGTCAATAAGAACAAATATTGTGTCAACGATAATGTGTACTGTCAGTAAGAAAACACAAGATTTAGCTATTGACAGGACACATTATTAGAAGACACAAGATTTTGTATCGTTAAATCTTGTGTCTTCTTATTGACAGTACACAGTATCGTGTCAATAAGAAGACACAAGA
>NW_013942901.1:0-428 GCF_000517525.1 Limulus polyphemus
ATTACGATTTTCGTGCACGCTTTATGTTTCTCTTTTATTGGCTTGCCTAAAGGCGTTTGTGTACTGAACTGAAGGTTTTGGTTACTGATTGTTTCTCGATTTCTTGTTACCAGAGGATCCTGAATTGATAGTTCTTCTCCAATTTTGGCATGTAGGTACACTATATCGTTGAGCAATTACATGCATAGTTTCACCTTCCTACTAATTCGTTTTAAGGAGTTATGGAAGGTTTTGCGTTTTGTACCGGTACTTCTTCCCATTTAGACGAATCTTCTTCAAATTTCGTCCCATTTAGACGAATCTTCTTCAAATTTTTTCAAATTTCATATGAAGGTTCGTGGAAATCTTGAGCATTTACATACAAAATTCTAACTTTCTAGTATTACTATTACGATTTTTGTGGTCGCTTTATGTTACTCTTTTATTGG
>NW_013942902.1:0-640 GCF_000517525.1 Limulus polyphemus
AAGAGAGTTATGGAAGGTTTTGTATTTGGTGTGTTTATGCAGAGTTTCACTCTCTTACGGTTCATTTTAAGGGAGTTATGGAAGGTTTTGCGTTTGGTATGTTATATGCAGAGTTTCACCCTTCTACGGCTCATTTTAAGGGAGTTATGAAAAGTTTTGCGTTTTGTACCAGTACTTCGTTCCATTTGGACAGATATTTTCAAAATTTTATATGAACGTTCGGTGCATAGTTGCATATTTACAAGTAAAATTCTAGCTTCGTATTATCATTTTTGCGACTTTTGTGGTCCTTTTCTTACTACTTTATTGGCTTTCTGAAATCGTATGTGTACTGCAGTGAAGCTTTTGGTTACTGATTGTTTCTCGATTTCCATTTATCAGAGAGTCTTGAATTGATGGTTCTTTACCAAATTAGGTATGTAGGGACACTCTATCGTTGCACAGTTATATGCAGAGTTTCACCCTCCTACAGTTCATTTTAAGGGAGTTATGGAAGGTTTTGCGTTTTGTACCAGTACTTCGTTCCATTTGGACTGTTCTTTTCAAAATTTTATATGAACGTTCGTTGCATACTTGCGTATTTACAAGTAAAATTCTAGCTTCGTATTATCATATTTGCGACTTTCGTGGTCCTTTTTTT
>NW_013942903.1:0-369 GCF_000517525.1 Limulus polyphemus
GTGTCCCCTTATTGACAGAACACAGTATTGTTAAATCTTGTGTCTTCTTATTGACAGTACACAGTATTTTTAAATCTTGTGTCTTTTTATTGGCAGTACACAGTATCGATATATCTTGTGTCTTCTTATTGAGAGTACACAGTATCGTTAAATCTTGTGTATTCTTATTGAAAGTACAGTATCGTTAAATCTTGTGTCTTCTTATTGACAGTACACAGTATCGTTAAATCTTGTGTCTACTTATTGACAGTACACAATATCGTTAACTGTGCATCTTCTTATTGACAGTACACAGTATCGTTAAATCTTACGTCTTCTTATTGACAGTACACAATATTGTTAAATCTTGTGTCTTCTTATTGACAGTAA
>NW_013942904.1:0-330 GCF_000517525.1 Limulus polyphemus
ATAGGTGTAACTCCAGTTACCGAATTAATAGCCCCTATACTCATCTGTAGCGTTATTTGGTAAAACAACTCCACAAATACCTAGGTGTTACTCTAATTACCGAATTTATAACCATCATACTCATCTTTAGCCATACTTGGTACAACTACTCCAGGAACACTTAGGTTTAACTCTACTTACCGAATTTATAACCCTATACTCATCTTTAGCGTTATTTGGTACAGCCACTCCACGAAAACCTAGGTGTAACTCTAGTTACCGAATTTATAACCACCATACTCATCGTTAGCGTTATTTGGTACAACAACTCCACGAACACCTATGTGTAAC
>NW_013942905.1:0-723 GCF_000517525.1 Limulus polyphemus
TGGAAAAATATGACTTGATATAGGATACTGACCGTTGATCGTGTTTCACACGTTTTGATCTTTAAACTAACTAGATTCATTATCGCCGTAAAACCAGCGTTCATAAATGTAAAAACAAAACAAAAGTAGAAATGTGGTGAAAGCACGATCTGCAATAATACTTAATTACACTGTGCTTTAGAAGGTAAACTAATATCCACAGTGTAATTAAATATTATTGCAGATCGTGCCTTCACCACATTTCGAATGTATCTATTATCATTGTACTATTTACTACAGCTTGAACTGTCAAATATCGTGGAAAATTATTGTTTCTTTTTCCATATGTCGGTCAAAGCAAAAGTAAAACACCATTCACCACGCCATATTACACATTTTGAATACCTAATTGTTAACAGTTTGAACTTTCATGTTTATGCCTGAGATAAGAAGTTTTGGACCACTTCTTGTCTCCAATATGACAATTCCCATGCTACATTTGGTGTTTTTTGAAACGTGACTATAAAACTAGGTAACTAGTCTTATATCTGTTCATATTTATAACATATTGTCGGTCAAGACAAAAGTATCTATCTGTTTGTATTTAAAGGTCTGGCCAAGTGTTGTTCTTGTTAGTCATAGGTTCCCCAAGGACAGACGTATTCTCTTTCAATTGCAGTTTCATAAATCCTGAAGAAACTGTCAGGCAAGAAAATTAAATTACGATATTTCGAGTAATGAATA
>NW_013942906.1:0-442 GCF_000517525.1 Limulus polyphemus
TTTTCTTAATTCCGAGATGTCCTCCTGTTAAATTATCATGGGATCGACGCAGCACAACTTCCCGTAACTTCCTCGGTATAACTGTTTGCCAAGTCGTCACTTTCCCATCTGTAGTTTCCCATCTCCGGACAAGAATACCATTTTCAAGCTTCAACTGCTCCCATTGCGCCCAATAGTGCTTTGTCACAGGGCTTAGACTAGACACCTTCTCCCAAGCAGGGTGCACAACACTCGCTTTTAGAAAATCAATCATTGACTTCAAATCTTGGTATTTCTCCTGTTCTGCCTTGATATCTATATTTGGTTCTACTTCACCATCATCAACTCTTTCAGTCGGCTTGACTTCAGCCCGATGGCACCCAATCAGCTCAACCTCTCTTTTAGCAGTTACTGGAACTTGGCCTTTGTTATTCCCAAACGTCATTTTATCAAAATCAATTAC
>NW_013942907.1:0-259 GCF_000517525.1 Limulus polyphemus
GATTGATAGTAAAGTTAATTAAAATAATAATAATAATATTTGAGATTGATAGTAAAGTTAATTAAAATAATAATAATAATATCTGTGATTGATAGTAAAGTTAATTAAAATAATAATAATATTTGAGATTGATAGTAAAGTTAATTAAAATAATAATAATAATATCTGTGATTGATAGTAAAGTTAATTAAAATAATAATAATAATATCTGTGATTGATAGTAAAGTTAATTAAAATAATAATAATATCTGTGATTGAT
>NW_013942908.1:0-282 GCF_000517525.1 Limulus polyphemus
ATTGACAAGACACATTATTGTTAAATCTTATGTTTTCTTAACTGACAGTACACATTATCGTTGAATATTGTGTCTTCGTATTGACAGTACACATTATTGTTAAATCTTGTATTTTCTTACTGACAGTACACATTATCCTTGAATGTTGTGTCTTCTTATTGACAGTACACAATATCGTTAAATCTTGTGTCTTCTTATTGACAGTACACAGTATCGTTAAATCTTGTGTCTTCTTATTGACAGTACACAGTATCGTTAAATCTTGTGTCTTCCTTATTGACA
>NW_013942909.1:0-844 GCF_000517525.1 Limulus polyphemus
AGGTAAACATCAGTATCAATTACTGTAGTATCATACATACATAAAATAGGTAAATATCATTATCAATTACTATAGTATCATATATACATAACATAGGTAATAATCAGTATCAATTACTGTATTATCATACATACATAACATAGGTAGATATCACTATCAGTTACTGTAGTGTCATAATATTATATATATATATATGATACTACTGTAACTGATAGTGATATCTACCTATGTTATGTATATATGATAATACAGTAATTGATACTGATTATTACCTATGTTATGTATATATGATACTATAGTAATTGATAATGATATTTACCTATTTTATGTATATACGATACTACAGTAATTGATACTGATATTTACCTATGTTATGTATATACGATACTAAAGGAATTGATACTGATATTTACCTATGTTATGTATATATGATACTACTGTAATCGATACTGATATTTACCTATATTAAATATATATAATACTACAGTTATATATATAACATAGGTAAATATCAGTATCAATTCTCAGTTATTGTAGTATAAACTGATATTTACCTATGTTATGTATATATCATACTACAGTAATTGATTGAAATTGATACTGATATTTACCTATGTTATTTATATTTGATACTACAGTAATTGATACTGATATTTATCTATGTTATGTATATATGATACTACAGTAACTGATACTGATATTTACTTATGTTATGTATGTATGATATTACTGTAATTGATACCGATATTTACCTATGTTATGTATATATGATACTACAGTAATTGATACTGATATTTACGTATGTTATGTATATACGATACTACAGTAATTGATACTGATATTT
>NW_013942910.1:0-708 GCF_000517525.1 Limulus polyphemus
TATATCAGCTTAGATTGTATCAGTTTTTCTGTGGAAAATGGTATAAATCTTCTCTCGTTCCCGCCTCACTGTTCGCACAGATTACAGCCCCTGGATAGAAGTATATTCAGGCCTTTCAAGAAGCATTATAACGCAGCAGCTGACGGTTGGCTAAAGAACAATCCTGGAAAAACAATGTGCATTTATGACATACCAACCTTAGTAAATCAAAGCCTTACACGAGCGCTTACTCCAGAAAATATCAAGAAAGGTTTTCAAGTTTCCGGCATATATCCTTTTGACCGTCACATTTTTTCAGATGATGAATAACAGATTGCCCCTTTCCAAATGAAGTATCAACAGAAAACTTGGAGACATCATCTACTAGTGAAGACGTACTAATGAACAGTCCTCCTACCAACAGGAAAACATCAGACCTGCTGAGGACTCCAGAGATGATAAGACCTTTCAGGAAGGCATCCTCACGAAAGACCAAAATAACCAGGAAAAAACGATATTCGGCTATTTGACCTCTACACCCGAAAAAAACAACAACTCCAGCTTGAAAAAGATGACAGAGATAAAAAGAAAACGAAAGAGAGTGGTCACGGAAAAGGCGCTAGCGCTGGTAATAAAGGCAAGAAAAAAGCGAAAAATCGGATGGAAGAAACTGAGTGTCTTCTATGTGGAGACACTGTTTAGTAATTCTGTATCCAGAGAAGAATGGGT
>NW_013942911.1:0-490 GCF_000517525.1 Limulus polyphemus
TTAACAATAATGTGTCCTGTCAATAAGAAGACACAAGATTTAACGATACTGTGTACTGTCAATAATAAGACACAATATTCAACGATATGTGTACTGTCAGTAAGAAAACACAAGATTTAACAATAATGTGTCCTGTCAATAAGAAGACACAAGATTTAACGATACTGTGTACTTTCAATAAGAAGACAAGATTTAACAATTTATTGACAGTACACAGTCTTCTTGACAGTACACAGTATAGTTAAATCTTGTGTTAAAAAGACACAAGATTTAACGATACTGTGTACTGTCAATAATAAGACACAATATTCAACGATAATGTGTACTGTCAGTAAGAAAACACAAGATTTAACGATACTGTTTGAAAGTACGTGTATTCTTAAAGATTTAACAATAATGTGTCCTGTCAATAAGAAGACACAAGATTTAACGGTACACAGTATTGTCAATAAGAAGGTTGAATATTGTGTGGATAATGTGTACTGTACAG
>NW_013942912.1:0-352 GCF_000517525.1 Limulus polyphemus
GTAGAGGTATGTTATTTAGTAGCAAGTACTGTGTGTAATAATGAAGAGATACACTATACTTTGGTGTATATGAACCACAGTAGAGTTATTTTATTCAGTAGCATGTCCTGCGTGTAATAATGAAGAGATATATTATACTTTCATGTATATGAACCACAGTAGAAGTATGTTGTTGAGTAGCAAGTACTGTGTGTAATAATGAAGAGGTACACTATACTTTGGTGTATATGAACCACAGTAGAAGTATGTTGTTCAGTAGCAAGTCCTGTGTGTTATATTGAAGAGATACACTCTACTTTGGTGTCTATGAACCACAGTATAAGTATGTTGTTAAGTACCAAGTACTGTGTGC
>NW_013942913.1:0-375 GCF_000517525.1 Limulus polyphemus
CCTGCTTTTTGGAGAAAATATGAATTTTTTTGAAAAATGAAAAAAGTGCTTTTTTGACGAAAAAACCAATAGTAAAATATCGGATAGTGCTTATTTTGATGAACAACTCAAATCTGAGACATTATTGCGTCGAAGAAAAATATTATGTCCCGTGAAAATATAAAAAAAAATTAACTTTCGCTAACCCAGAACAAAAAGAATCCAAAAGGTGGAGTTTATTTCAGAAGAATTATAAACAAAAATTAACTTTCGCTAACCCAGAACAAAAAGAATCCAAAAGGTGGAGTTTATTTCAGAAGAAGACGTCATGGCCTTTTAGATGTTGGGATGTCCGTTGAATAATATTAATTTTAAAGCTCTTCTTCGGTTATAATA
>NW_013942914.1:0-226 GCF_000517525.1 Limulus polyphemus
AAAATACATTAGATATAGCCTACCGTATGTACAGGAGACACAGGTGTGTGATAAGTAAAATACATTAGATATAGCCCACCGTATGTACAGAAGACACAGGTGTGTGATAAGTAAAATACATTAGATATAGCCTACCGTATGTACAGGAGACACAGGTGTGTGATAAGTAACATACATTAGATATAGCCTACCGTATATACAGAAGACACAGGTGTGTGATAAGTAA
>NW_013942915.1:0-303 GCF_000517525.1 Limulus polyphemus
TATGTGAATCATATATGTATATTTCGTAAGACACCATTTTGTATGTGACTCATATATATATATATATTTCGTAAGACATCATTTTGTATGTGAATCATATATGTATATTTCTTAAGACATCATTTTGTATGTGAATCATATATGTATATTTCTTAAGACATCATTTTGTATGTGAATTATATATGTATCTTTCTTAAGACACCATTTTGTATGTGAATCATATATGTATATTTCGTAAGACACTATTTTGTATATGAATCATATATGTATATTTCTTAAGACATCATTTTGTATGTGAATCAT
>NW_013942916.1:0-450 GCF_000517525.1 Limulus polyphemus
GTTATGTATTACGTATCCCACAAGACAGGGTAATGAGAAAGAGTTATGTATACTTATCCCACTAGACAGGATAGTGATAAAGAGTTATGTAGTACTTATCCCACAAGACAGGGTAATGATAAAGAGTTATGTATTACGTATCCCACCAGACAGGATAATGATAAAGAGTTATGTATTACTTATCCCACCAGACAGGATAATGAGAAAGAGTTATGTATTACTTATCCCACCAGACAGGATAATGATAAAGAGTTATGTATTACTTATCCCACCAGACAGGATAATGATAAAGAGTTATGTATTACTTATCCCACCAGACAGGATAATGATAAAGAGTTATGTATTACTTATCCCACCAGACAGGATAATGATAAAGAGTTATGTATTACTTATCCCACTAGACAGGATAATGAGAAAGAGTTATGTATACTTATCCCACCAGACAGGATA
>NW_013942917.1:0-393 GCF_000517525.1 Limulus polyphemus
TTGATAAATCCTGTATCTTCTTATTGACAGGACACTGTATTGTTAAATCTTGTGTCTTTTTATTGACAGTACACAGTATCTTTAAATCTTGTTTTCTTTTTGATAGTACACAGTATCGTTAAATCTTGTGTCTTTTTATTGACATTACATTGTATTGTTAAATTTTGTGTCTTCTTATTGACAGTACACAGTATTGATAAATCCTGTATCTTATTATTGACAGGACACAGTATTGTTAAATCTTGTGTCTTTTTATTGACTGTACACAGTATCGTTAAATCTTTTGGCTTGTTATTGATAGTACACAGTATCATTAAATCTTATGACTTGTTATGATAGTACACAGTATCGTTAACTCTTGTGTCTTCTTATTGACAGTACACAGTATTTATA
>NW_013942918.1:0-624 GCF_000517525.1 Limulus polyphemus
TTGTTAAATATTGTGTCTTCTTATTGAGATTACACAGTATTATTAAATCTTGTGTCTTCTTATTGACAGTACACAGTATAGTTAAATCTTGTGTCTTCTTATTGACAGGATACATTATTGTTAAATCTTGTGTTTTCTTACTGAGAGTACACATTATCGTTAAATCTTGTGTGTTCTTATTGATAGTACACAGTGTTTATAAATCTTGCGTCTTCTTATTGACAGTACACAGTATTGTTAAATCTTGTGTCTTCTTATTAAAAGTACACAGTATCGTTAAATCTTGTGTCTTCTTATTGACAGTACACAGTATTGTTAAATCTTGTGTCTTCTTATTGACAGGACATATTATTGTTAAATCTTGTGTTTTCTTACTGACAGTACACATTATCGTTGAATATTGTGACTTCTTATTGACAGTACACAGTATTGTTAAATCTTGTGTGTTCTTATTGATAGTACACAGTATTTATAAATCTTGTGTCTTCTTGTTGACAGAACACAGTTTTGTTAAATCTTGTGTCTTCTTATTGACAGTACACAGTATTGTTAAATCTTGTGTCTCCTTATTGACAGTACACAGTATCGTTAAATCTTGTGTCTTTTTATTGACAGTACACAGTA
>NW_013942919.1:0-470 GCF_000517525.1 Limulus polyphemus
ATTATTGATAAATCCTGTATCTTCTTATTGACACGAAACAGTACTGTTAAATCTTGTGGCTTGTTATTGATAGTACACAGTATCATTAAATCTTATGACTTGTTATGATAGTACACATTATCGTTAAATCTTGTGTCTTCTTATTGACAGAACACAGTATTGATAAATTTTGTATCTTCTTATTGACAGGACACAGTATTGAAAAATCTGTATCTTCTTATTGACAGGACACAGTATTGTTAAATCTTGTGTCTTCTTATTGACAGTACCTATTATTGATAAATCCTGTATCTTCTTATTGACAGGACACAGTATTGTTAAATCTTGTGTCTTCTTATTGACAGTACACATTATTGATAAATCCTGTATCTTCTTATTGACAGGACTCAGTATTGTTAAATCTTATGTCTTCTTATTGACAGTACATAGTATTGTTAAATTTTGTGTCTTCTTATTGACAGTACACAAGG
>NW_013942920.1:0-448 GCF_000517525.1 Limulus polyphemus
TTACAACTACTCCATGAACACCTAGGTGTAACTCTAATTATAGAATTTATAACCACCATACTCATCATTAGCCTTACTTGGTACAACTACTTCATGAACTCCTAGGTGTAACTCTTGTTTCCGAATTTGTAGCCACCATACTCATCTTTAGCCTTACTTGGTACAACTACTCCATGAACACCTAGGTGTAACTCTAGTTATAGAATTTATAACCACCATAATCATCTTTAGCCTTACTTGGTAAAACTACTCCATGAACACCTAGGTGTAACTCCAGTTACCGAATGTTTAACCCCTATACTAATCTTTAGCGTTATTTGGTACAACAACTCCACGAACACCTAGGTGTAACTCTAGTTATAGAATTTATAACCACCATAATCATCTTTAGCCTTACTTGATACAACTACTCCATGAACACCTAGGTGTAACTCAAGTTTCCGAATTT
>NW_013942921.1:0-521 GCF_000517525.1 Limulus polyphemus
ACAATGGGAAGAAGGGCCATTAAAATATAAAAATCAACAGTTAGGTTTATCTGCTATTATACAATGGGAAGAAGAGCCATTAAAATATAAAAATCAACAGTTAGGTTCCTTTCTATTATACAATGGGAAGAAGATCCACTAAATATAAAATCACAGTTGGGTTCCAACTGCTATTATACAATGGGAAGAAGAGCCATTAAAATATAAAAATCAACAGTTAGGTTCCTTTGCTATTATGACAATGGGAAGAAGAGCCATTAAATATAAAGAGTAACCTAACTGTTGATTTGCTATTATACAATGGGAAGAAGAGCCATTAAAATATAAAAATCAACAGTTAGGTTACTCTGCTATTATACAATGGGAAGAAGAGCCATTAAAATATAAAAATCAACAGTTAGGTTCCTTTGCTATTATACAATGGGAAGAAGAGCCATTAAAATATAAAAATTAACAGTTTGGTTCCTTTGATATTATACAATGGGAAGAAGAGCCATCAAAATACTAAAAATCAACAGTTA
>NW_013942922.1:0-200 GCF_000517525.1 Limulus polyphemus
AAGATCCGTCCAAATGGAACGAAGTACTGGTACAAAACGCAATACGGTCCATAACTCCTTTAAAAGAAACAGTAGGAAGGTAAAACTCTGCATATTACTACGCAACGTTAAAGTGTACCTACATACCAAATTTGGTGAAGAATCATCAATTAAGGACTTTCTGGTAACAAGAAATCGAAAAACAATCAGTAACAAAAAGC
>NW_013942923.1:0-393 GCF_000517525.1 Limulus polyphemus
TAATCATCGTGTTCATGTATTTTACCCAAGTCTTAATAAATTATGGTACAATCATCGTGTTTATGTATTTTACTCATGCCTTAATAAAGTATGTCTATGCATTTTATTCATGTATTAATAAAGTATGGTATAACCATCGTGTGATGTATTTTACCCATGTCTTAATAAAATATGGTATAATCATCGTGTTCATGTATTTTACCCAAGTCTTAATAAATTATGGTATAATCATCGTGTTTATGTATTTTACTCATGCCTTAATAAAGTATGTCTATGCATTTTATTCATGTCTTAATAAAGTATGGTATAATAATCGTTTTGATGTATTTTACAAACGTCTTAATAAAGTACGGTATAATCATCGTGTGATGTATTTCACTCATGTCTTAGTAG
>NW_013942924.1:0-369 GCF_000517525.1 Limulus polyphemus
ACTATCAATAACAAGCCATAAGATTTAACGATACTGTGTACTATCAATAACAGGCCACAAGATTTAACGAAACTGTGTACTGTCAATAAGAAGACACAAGATTTAACGATACTGTGTACTATCAATAACAAGACACATAATTTAACAATACTGTGTACTGTCAATAAGAAGACATAAGATTTAACAATACTGTGTACTGTCAATAAGAAGACACAAGATTTAACTTTGATAGTACATAGTATTAAGAAGACAAGATTTAACAATAATAAAAAGACACACGTTTTAACAATGCTGTGTACTGTCAATAAGAAGACACAAGATTTAACAAGTCTGTGTACTGTCAATAAGAAGACACAAGATTTAACAACG
>NW_013942925.1:0-574 GCF_000517525.1 Limulus polyphemus
TTACACACAGTACTTGCTACTGAATAACATACCTCTACTGTGGTTCATATACACCAAAGTATAGTTTATATATTTATTATTACACACAGTTTTTGCTACTGATAAACATACTTCTACTGTGGTTCATATAAGCCAGAGTATAGTTTATATCTTCATTATTACACACAGTACTTGCTACTGAATAACATACTTCTACTGTGGTTCATATACACCAACGTATAGTGTATCTCTTAATCATTACACACAGAACTTGCTACTTAACAACATACTTCTACCGTGGTTCATATACACCAAAGTATAGTGTATCTCTTCATCATTTTTAGTAGAGAGTACTGTGTGTAATAATGAAGAGACACACTATACTTTGGCGTATATGAACCACAGTAGAGCTATGTTATTTAGTAGCAAGTACTGTGTGTAATAATGAAGAGATACACGATACTTTGGCGTATATGAACCACAGTAGAGGTAGGTTAGTCAGTAACAAGTACTGTGTGTTAACATACCTCTACTGTGGTTCATATACACCAGAGTATAGTGTGTCTCTTCATTATTACACACAGTACTTGCTACT
>NW_013942926.1:0-331 GCF_000517525.1 Limulus polyphemus
CCTAGGTGTCTAAGGAGTAGTTGTTCCAAGTACGGCTAAAGATGAGTATGGTGGTTTTAAATTCGGTATCTAGTGTTAAACCTAGGTGTTCGTGGAGTTGTTGAACCAAATAACGCTAAAGATGAGTATGTTGGTTATAAATTCGGTAACTATAGTTACACCTAGGTGTTCATGGAGAAGTTGTGCCAAGTAAAGCTAAAGATGAATATGGTGGTTATAAATTCGGTAAATAGAGTTACACCTAAGTGTTCATGGAGTAGTTGTACCAAGTAAGGCAAAAGATGAGTATGGTGGTTATAAATTCTGTAACTAGAGTAACACCTAAGTGTTC
>NW_013942927.1:0-729 GCF_000517525.1 Limulus polyphemus
TCTTGTGTTTTGTTATTGACAGTACACAGTATCGTTAAATCTTGTGTCTTTTAATGATAGTACACAGTATTGCTATATCGTGTGTCTTCTTATTGATAGTACACAGTATTGTTAAATCTTGTGTCTTCTTATTGTAAGTACACAGTATCGTTAAATCTTGTGTCTTCTTATTGACAGTACACAGTATCATTAAATCTTGTATCTTCTTATTGACAGTATACTGTAGCGTTAAATCTTGTGTCTTATTATTGACAGTACACAGTATCGTTAAATCTTGTGTCTTTTTATAGATAGTACACCTTATTGATAGTACACAGTATTGTTAAATCTTGAGTCTTCTTAATTACAGTACACAGTATCGTTAAATCGTGTGTCTTCTTATTGATAATACACATTATTGTTAAATCTTGAGTCTTCTTAATGACAGTACACATTATCGTTAAATCTTGTGTCTTCTTATTGACAGTACTCAGTATCGTTAAATCTTGTGTCTTCTTATTGACAGTTCACAGTATCGTTAAATCTTGTGTCTTCTTATTGACAGTACACAGTATTTTTAAATATTGTGTCTTCTTATTGACAGAACACAGTATTGTTAAATCTTGAGTCTTCTTATTTACAGTACACAGTATTGTTAAATCTTGTGTCTTTTTATTGACACGTTAATTCTTGTGTTTTGTTATTGACAGTACACAGTATCGTTAAATCTTGTGTCTTTTTATTGATAGT
>NW_013942928.1:0-254 GCF_000517525.1 Limulus polyphemus
ACTTAGTATCGTTAAATCTTGTGTATTCTTATTGAAAGTACACAGTATTGTTAAATCTTGTGTCTTCTTATTGACAGTACACAGTATCGTTAAATCTTGTGTCTTCTTATTGACAGTACACACTATCGTTAAATCTTGTGTCTTTTATTGACAGTACACAGTATCGTTAAATCTTGTGTCTTCTTATTGAGAGTACACAGTATTGTTAAATAAGAAAACACAAGATTGACAGTACACATATAGTTAAATCTTGT
>NW_013942929.1:0-615 GCF_000517525.1 Limulus polyphemus
AACAATACCATGTTCTGTCAATAAGAAGACAAAAGAGTTATTTATACTCTGTACTGTCAATAAGAAGACACAAGATTTAACGATACTGTGTACTATCAATAAGAACACAAAAGATTTAACAATACTGTGTACTGTCAATAAGAAGTCACAATATTCAATGATAATGTATACTGTCTTTTCTTACTCACAAGATTTATGAATAATATGTCCTGTCAATAAGAAGACACAAGATTTAACAATACTGTGTACTGTCAATAAGAAGACACAAGATTTAACGATACTGTGTACTGTCAATAAGAAGACACACGATTTAACAATACTGTGTACTATCTATAAAAAGACAATAGATTTTACGATACTGTGTACTGTCAATAAGAAGACACAAGATTTAACGATACTGTGTACTGTCAATAAGTCGTTAAATCTTGTGTCTTTACTGTGTACTGTCAATAAGAAGACACAAGATTCACAGTATCGTTAAATCTTGTGTCTTCTTATTGACAGTACACAGTATCGTTAAATCTTGTGTCTTCTTATTGACAGTACACAGTATCGTTAAATCTTGTGTCTTCTTATTGACAGTACACAGTATCGTTACTGTCAATAAGAAGACAC
>NW_013942930.1:0-333 GCF_000517525.1 Limulus polyphemus
TTTATTGATGTTACATTGGGATTGTTAACAGCCATAATTTGGGTGATGTAACAACCCACCTTTACACAATGCCGTATGGTGCAGAACACGTAACAAGGTTTCCAAGTTGCTGCTATAATTTACTTAGGCATGCCTCATTTTATTGATGTTACATTGGGATTGTTAACAGTCATAATTTGGGTGATGTAACAACCCACCTTTACACAATGCCGTATGGTGCAGAACACTTAACAAGGTTTCTAAGTTGCTGCTATAATTTACTTAGGCATGCCTCATTTTATTGATGTTACATTGGGATTGTTAACAGTCATAATTTGGGTGATGTAACAACCC
>NW_013942931.1:0-685 GCF_000517525.1 Limulus polyphemus
TTGACAGTACACAGTATCGTTAAATCTTGTGTCTTCTTATTGACAGTACACAGTTCCGTTAAATCTTGTGTCTTCTTATTGACAGTACACAGTATCGTTAAATCTTGTGTCTTCTTATTGACAGTACACAGTATCGTTAAATCTTGTGTCTTCTTATTGACAGTACACAGTATTGTTAAATCATGTGTCTTCTTATTGACAGTACACAGTATCGTTAAATCTTGTGATATAAAATACTGTGTACTATCACTAACAAGATTTGTGTCTTCTTATTGACAGTACACAGTATCGTAAATCTTGTGTCTTTAACGATACTGTGTACTGTCAATAAGAAAATAAGAAGACACAAGAGACAGTACACAGTATCGTTAAATATTGTGTCTTCTTATTGACAGTACACAGTATCGTTAAATCTTGTGTCTTCTTATCGACAGTACACAGTATTGTTAAATCTTGTGGCTTGTTAGTGATAGCACACAGTATTGTTAATTCTTGTGGCTTGTTAGTTTTAGTACACAGTATTCTTATATCTTGTGTCTTCTTATTGACAGTACACAGTATTCTTTAAATCTTGTGGCTTGTTAGTGATAGTACACAGTATTGTTAATTCTTGTGGCTTGTTAGTGATACTACACAGTATTGTTAATTCTTGTGGCTTGTTAGTGATAGTACACAGTATTCTTAT
>NW_013942932.1:0-230 GCF_000517525.1 Limulus polyphemus
ACAACAACTCCATAAACACCTAGGTGTATCTCTAGTTACCCAATATATAACCACCATACTCTCTTTAGCGTTATTTGGTACAACAACTTTACGAATACCTAGATGTAACTCTAGTTACCGAATTTATAACCAATATACTCGTCTTTAGCCTTATTTGGTACAACTACTCCATGAACACCTAGGTGTAACTCTAGTTACCGAATTTATAACCACCATACTCATCTTTAGCG
>NW_013942933.1:0-363 GCF_000517525.1 Limulus polyphemus
TGTCTTTTTATTGAAAGTACACAGTATTGCTAAATCGTGTGTCTTCTTATTGAAAGTACACAGTATCGTTAAATCTTGTGTCTTCTTATTGACAGTACACAGTATCGTTAAATCTCGTGTCTTCTTATTGACAGCACACAGTATCGTTAAATCTTGTGTTTTCTAATTGACTTTACACAGTATCGTTAAATCTTGTGTCTTCTAATTGACATTATTATTGAAAGACACAGTATTGTTAAATCTTGTGTCTTCTTATTGACATTACACAGTATCGTTAAATCTTGTGTCTTCTTATTGACTACTACAAGATTTAACGATACTGTGCTATCAATAAAAAGACTACACATTATTGCTAAATCGTGT
>NW_013942934.1:0-318 GCF_000517525.1 Limulus polyphemus
TGTATCTTCTTATTGACAGTACACAGTATGGATAAATCTTGTTTCTTCTTATTGAAAGTACACAGAATCGTTAAATCTTGTGTCTTCTTATTGACAGTTCACAGTATCGTTAAATCTTGTGTCTTCTTATTGACAGTACACAGTATCGTTAAATCTTGTGTCTTCTTACTGACAGTACACAGTATCGTTAAATCTTGTGTCTTCTTATTGACAGTACACAGTATCGTTAAATCTTGTGTCTTTTTATTGATAGTACACAGTATTGCTAAATCGTTTGTCTTCACTGTGTACTGTCAATAATTTGTAAATACTTGTGTC
>NW_013942935.1:0-444 GCF_000517525.1 Limulus polyphemus
AGAAAAGTATTATGTTCCGTGTAAAATCTTAAAAAATTGAACTTCCACTAACCCAGAATAAAGAGAATCGAAAAGGTGGAGTTCGTTTCATAAGAAGACGTCGGGGCCTTTTAGATGTTGCGTTTTTTTTAATAATCTTATTTTTAAAGCTCTTCTTTGTTTACAATATAACTGAAGATAAAAAAAAACAATAATATGGAAGATAGCCGAAATTTTGAAAACAAATTATTAAATAACTTCAAAATGGATATTCTTTCATCAAAATTCCCAATAAGTCTTACATCAAGGGCATCATTGTATTGAAATATGAGGAAAAACAATTTTTTTCAAAATTCAATACTTTTCCTCATATTTGAAAAAAATTGTCACCGAAAACGCAAAGGCTATAGCCCACGTTTTCTTTGAAATTAAAAAAATCATATTTTGAGAAATGGAAAAAAGTGC
>NW_013942936.1:0-211 GCF_000517525.1 Limulus polyphemus
TCTATAACAGAGCAATATCAAAAAGCTTCACTGCAGTACACATACTATTTCAGAAAGTCAATAAAGTAGTAACAAAATGGACCACAAAAGTCACAAAAATGATAATATGAAAACAGAATTTCGTCTGTAAATACGCAAGTACGCAACAAACGTTCCAAAAAAAAATTCGAGGAGATTCGTCCAAAATGAACGAAGGTACTGGTACAAAACG
>NW_013942937.1:0-901 GCF_000517525.1 Limulus polyphemus
CCTGTCAATAAAAAGACAGAAGATTTAACGATATTGTGTACTGTCAATAAGAAGACACAAGATTTAACGATACTGTGTACTGTCAATAAGAAGAGACACTATTCGACGATAATGTGTACTGTCAGTAAGAAAACACAAGATTTAACAATAATGTGTCCTGTCAATAAAAAGACAGAAGATTTAACTATACTGTGTATTGTCAATAAGAAGACACAAGATTTAACGGTACTGTGCTAAATCTTGTGTCTTTTTATGGATAGTACACAGTATTGCTAAATCGTGTGTCTCCTTATTGATAGTCGACACTGTGTACTGTCAATAATAAGACACAAGATCTAACGATACCGTGTACTTTCAATAAGAAGACAGACAGTACACAGTATTTTTAAATTTTGTTTCTTCTTTTTGACAGTACACAGTATCGTTAAATCTTGTGTCTTAAATCTTGTGTTTTCTTACTGACAGTACACATTATCGTCGAATATTGTCTCTTCTTATTGATAGTACACAGTATCGTTAAATCTTGTGTCTTCTTATTGACATTACACAGTATCGTTAAATCTTGTGTCTTCTTATTACAGTATTGTTAAATCTTGTGTCTTCTTATTGACAGTACACGGTATCGTTAAATCTTGTGTCTTATTATTGACAGGACACATTATTGTTGACACAAATTTAACGATACTGTGTACTGTCAATTTAAATTTTGTGTCTTCTTACAGTAAACAGTATCGATCGTTGAATATTGTGTCATCTTATTGCAGTACACAGTTACTGTGTACTGTCAATAAGAAGACACAAAATTTAACGATACTGTGTACTGTCAATAAGAAGACACAAGATTTAACGATAATGTGTACTGTCAGTAAGAAAACACAATATTTAACAATAATGTGTCCTG
>NW_013942938.1:0-485 GCF_000517525.1 Limulus polyphemus
ACACAAGATTTAACGATACTCTGTACTGTACAATAAGAAGACACAATATTCAACGATAATGTGTACTGTCAGTAAGAAACACAAGATTTAACAATAATGTGTCCTGTCAATAAGAAGACACAACGATTTTACGATACTGTGTACTGTCAATAAGAAGACACAAGATTTAACGATACTGTGTACTGTCAATAAGAAAAGTCAATAAGAAGACACAAGATTTAACGATACTGTGTACTGTCAAAAAAAGCACAAGATTTAACGATACTACACAGTATCGTTAAATCTTGTGTCTTCTTATTGACAGTACACAGTATCGTTAAATATTGTGCCTTCTTATTGACAGTACACAGTATCGTTAAATCTTGTGTCTTCTTATTGACAGTACAGATACTGTGTACTGTCAATAAGAAGACACAAGATTTTACGATACTGTGTACTGTCAGTAAGGTTAAATCTTGTGTTTTAATAATGTGTACTGTCAATAA
>NW_013942939.1:0-253 GCF_000517525.1 Limulus polyphemus
TGTTATTCTTAAAGCTCCTCTTTGTTTATTATACAATTGAAGACAAAAAAACAAGAAGAGTAAAATCCACATAAATCGAAATTTGGATAAGAGATTATGAAATAACTATTGGGAATTTTCATAAAAGGATCTCTATTTTGAATGTCTTACATCAAGGGTATCTTTGTATTGAAATATGAAGAAAAACAATTTTTTTTTTTTTGCGAAATTTTGAGGCTATAGCCCATGTTTTGGTTTTTGGTGAAAATATGAG
>NW_013942940.1:0-205 GCF_000517525.1 Limulus polyphemus
AAATTGTTTTTCCTCATATTTCAATACAAAGATGCTCTCGGTTCAAGACTTTTGAAATGGATGTCCTTTCAACAAAATTCCCAATAGTTATTTTACAATCTCTTATTAAAACTTCGGCTATCTTAATTTTACTGTCTTTTTTGTCTTCAGTTATATTGTAAACAAAGAATAGCTTTAAAATAACATTATTCAAATAAAATCCGAA
>NW_013942941.1:0-214 GCF_000517525.1 Limulus polyphemus
GCGTATGTGTACTGCAGTGAAAGCTTTTTGTTACTGCTTGTTTTTCGATTTCTTGTTACCAGAGGGTCCTAAATTGATGATTCTTCACCAAATTTGGTATGTAGGTACACTTTAACGTTGCATAGTAATATGCAGAGTTTTACCTTCCTACTGTTTCTTTTAAAGGAGATATATAAGGTTTTGCGTTTTGTACCAGTACGTCGTCCCATTTGGA
>NW_013942942.1:0-311 GCF_000517525.1 Limulus polyphemus
TGTACTGTCAATAAGAAGACACAAGATTTAACGATACTGTGTACTGTCAATAAGAAGACACAAGATTTAACAATACTGTGTACTGTCAATAAAAAGACCCAAGATTTAACAATACTGTGTACTGTCAATAAGAAGACACAAGATTTAACGATACTGTGTACTGTCAATAAGAAAAAACAAGATTTTACGATACTGTGTACTGCCAATAAGAAGACACAAGATTTAACGATACTGTGTACTGTCAATAAGAAGACTCAAGATTTAACGATACAGTGTTCTGTCAATAAGAAGACACAAAATTTATAAATACT
>NW_013942943.1:0-340 GCF_000517525.1 Limulus polyphemus
TTCTTATTGACAGTACACAGTATCGTTAAATCTTGTGTCTTCTTATTGACAGTACACAGTATTGTTATACCTTGTGTCTTCTTATTGACAGTACACAGTATTGTTAATATCTTGTGTTCTTCTTATTGACAGTACACAGTATCGTTAAATCTTGTGTCTTCTTATTGACAGTACATGTTAAATCTTGTGTCTTCTTATTGAAAGTACACAGTATCGTTAAATCTTTTTTCTTCTTATTGACAGTACACAGTATCGTTAAATCTTGTGTCTTCTTATTGACAGTACACAGTATAGTTAAATAATGTGTCTTCTTATCGAAAGTACACAGTATCGTTAAATC
>NW_013942944.1:0-460 GCF_000517525.1 Limulus polyphemus
AGTATCGTTAAATCTTGTGTTTTCTTATTGACAGTACACAGTATCGTTAAATCTTGTGTATTCTTATTGAAAGTACACAGTATCGTTAAATTTTGTGTCTTCTTATTGACAGTACACAGTATCGTTAAATCTTGTGTCTTCTTATTGACAGTACTCAGTATCATTAAATCTTGTGTCTTCTTATTGACAGTACACGGTATCGTTAAATCGTGTGTCTACTTATTGACAGTACACAGTATCGTTAAATCTTGTGTCTTCTTATTGACAGTACACAGTATCGTTAAATCCTGTGTCTTCTTATTGACAGTACACAGTATCGTTAAATCTTGTGTCTTCTTATTGACAGTACACAGTATCGTTAAATCAAGTGTCTTCTTATCGACATTACACAGTATCGTTAAATCTTGTGTCTTCTTATTGAGAGTACACAGTATCGTTAAATCTTGTGTCTTTTATTGAT
>NW_013942945.1:0-303 GCF_000517525.1 Limulus polyphemus
CTTATTGACTGTACACAGTATTGTTAAAACTTGTGTCTTTTTATTGACAGTACATAGTATTGTAAAATATTTTGTCTTCTTATTGAGAGTACACAGTATTGTTAAATTTTGTTTCTTCTTATTGACAGTACACAGTATAGTTAAATCTTGTGTCTTCTTACTGACAGGATATTTTTGTTAAATCTTGTGTTTTCTTACTGAGAGTACACATTATCGTTAAATCTTGTGTGTTCTTATTGATAGTACACAGTATTTATAAATCTTGCGTCTTCTGTGTACTGTCAATAAGTATTGTTAAATCTT
>NW_013942946.1:0-360 GCF_000517525.1 Limulus polyphemus
TATCTTAGCCCAAAGGTTCTGTATGGAATATTTTTCACGATAAGAAACTTATTATTGCATCTTAGCCCAAAGGTTCTGTATGGAACATTTTTCACGATAAGAAACTTATTCTTTAATGAATCATCATTTAATGATATGTTTGTCTAAGGAAGTCTTAATGTGAATAAAAACCTTTCTGAAACTGTGCATGGTAGTAGTAGGTTCTAATCTGAAACTGTACATGGTAGTAGTAGGTTCTAATCTGAAACTGTACATGGTAGTAGTAGGCTCTAATCTGAAACTGTACATGGTAGTAGTAGGTTCTAATCTGAAACTGTACATGGTAGTAGTAGGTTCCTAAATGAATATATCACATCTGAC
>NW_013942947.1:0-384 GCF_000517525.1 Limulus polyphemus
CTGCTGACTTTCTTCCTGTTTCCTTTCTTGTTTCAGTTTCCACTGCTGTTGTCTCTCTTCTTGTTTCTTTTCTTTCTTCTCCAACCACTGCTGTAGTCTCTCTTGTTTATTTTGCTGTTCGAGCTGCCACTGTTGCAGGTTTTCTTGCCACTGCTGTTGTCTCTCTTCTTGTTTCTTTTCTTTTTTCTCCAACAACTGTTGTAACCTCTCTTCTTGTCTCTTTTGTTCTTCTTGTATTGCTGCCATCAAATCCGCTAAGCTGTAGTTTGATTTGCTGCCTCTCGTTTCCATTCTGGGATGGAAAAAAAAATTGGTGTCAGAAGTTTTGTTATGTCTCTGTATGTATGTTTGTTAATTCTTCTATGATACAAGTCCTTTCTTAAA
>NW_013942948.1:0-297 GCF_000517525.1 Limulus polyphemus
ATTATTAAACAACAACAAGATATCTACCCTAGAAGATGTCATAGCTTAGAAATGTTTACAACACTGCACAGTTTTGGGTTGGCTTATTATTAAACGACAACAAGATATCTGCCCTAGAAGATGTCAGAGTTTAGAAATGTTTACAACACTGCACAGTTTTGGGTTGGCTTATTATTAAACGACAACAAGATATCTGCTCTAGAAGATGTCATAGTTTAGAAATGTTTACAACACTGCACAGTTTTGGGTTGGCTTATTATTAAACTCTTGTTGTCTTATCTGCCCTAGAAGATGTCA
>NW_013942949.1:0-206 GCF_000517525.1 Limulus polyphemus
AGCTGGTAGAACTTGTACTCTATGAAATATCTGCACTAATAACTAGTGTAAAGCCTTAGCTGGTAGAACTTGTACTCTATGAAATATCTGCACTAATAACTAGTGTAAAGCCTTAGCTGGTAGAACTTGTACTCTATGAAATATCTGCACTAATAACTAGTGTGAAAGCCTTAGCTGGTAGAACTTGTACTCTATGAAATATCTGC
>NW_013942950.1:0-223 GCF_000517525.1 Limulus polyphemus
CGTAATAGTGGTAATTAAGTTGTTAATATGTACAGGTACCACTAGCTACGTAATAGTGGTAATTAAGTTGTTAATGTGTACAGGTACCACTAGTGACGTAATAGTGGTAATTAAGTTGTTAATGTGTACAGGTACCACTAGCTATGTAATAGTGGTAATTAAGTTGTTAATATGTACAGGTACCACTAGCTACGTAATAGTGGTAATTAAGTTGTTAATATGT
>NW_013942951.1:0-908 GCF_000517525.1 Limulus polyphemus
CTTGAATCATTGTCCAATACTAAAAGATCTTAAAACTCTGATTTCCTGTATTCCTTGTGTCTTGAATCATTGTCCAATACTAACAGATATTACAACTATCATTTCCTATATTCATTGTGTTTTGAATCATTGTCCAATACTAAAAGATCTTATAACTCTGATTTCCTTTATTCCTTGTGTCTTGAATCATTATCCAATACTAACAGATCTTACAACTTCGATTTCCTTCATTCCACGTGAGTTGAATCATTGTCCAATAAGAACAGTTCTTATAACTCAGATTTCCTTTATTCCTTGTGTCTTGAGTCATTGTCCAATACCAACATATTTTATAACTCAGATTTCCTGTATTCCTTGTGTCTTGAATCATTGCCCAATACGAACAGATCTTATAACTCAAATGTCCAGTATTCCTTGTGTCGTGAATCATTATCCAATACTAACAGATCTTATAACTCAGTTTTTATTTATTCCTTGTGTCTTGAATCATTGTCCAATACGAAGAGATCTTACAACTCCGATTTCCGTTATTACTTGTGTCTTGAATCATTGTCCAATACGAGCAGATCTTACAACTCAGATTTCCTATATTCCTTTTGTCTTGAGTCATTGTCCAATACCAACATATTTATTAACTCAGATTTCCTGTATTCCTTGTGTCTTGAACCATTGTCCAATACGAACAGATGTTACAACTCAGATTTCCAGTATTCCTTGTGTCGTGAATCATTATCCAATACTAACAGATCTTATAACTCAGTTTTTATTTATTCCTTGTGTCTTGAATCATTGTCCAATACGAACAGATCTTACAAATCTGATATCCTTTATTCCTTGTGTCTTGAATCATTGTCTTATACTAACAGATCCTACAACTATGATTTCCTTTATTCCTTGTGTCTTTTATC
>NW_013942952.1:0-485 GCF_000517525.1 Limulus polyphemus
TGTTTGTTTAAGACCGACTGGATTAAATAGGACCCAATAGGCTAGTATCGTTCTATGACCCACTGTTGAATTTAGTCTGCAGCCAATGTGTTTATTACCTCATCTATTTACAACATATCTTCATTGGTTTCCTCAACTCCGAGTGAATTAAATAGATCCAATAACAATTATCGTTCAACGATATTTGTTATTGGATCTATTTAATCCACTCGGACTTGAGGAAACCAATGAATATATGTTGTAAATAGATGAGTTAATAAACACATTGTCTGCAGACTAAAGTCAACAGTGGGTCATAGAACGATACTAGCTATTGGGTCCTATTTAATCCAGTCGGTCTTAAACAAACACTTGTCTATGACCCACTGATGACTTTAGTCTGCAACCAGTTGGTTAATTAACTGTTGTAAATATATGAAAACACTTGTAGATAGTCGGTCTAAAACTCCTATTTAATCCACCCAATAAAACGATACTAGATAGGT
>NW_013942953.1:0-279 GCF_000517525.1 Limulus polyphemus
CTGAAGTACATAAACATGATGGGGTGAAAGGTCAGCATTTGACATATAAAACTGCTGATAGGTATGATCATTTACTTGATGCAAGAAAAACAACTTATCATCATGATAAAAACACATATACGAATGCAGGTATTTCTTCAATAGCAATTGAATATGCATCAGGAGGATACAATGAAACGAAATGAATGACGGTGCTGGAAGTATTAAAGTGTCAAACAAAAAACAATTAGTAAATATATTCAATCCATTTTATATGAAAGAAAAAGCCATCCAGTTAGA
>NW_013942954.1:0-389 GCF_000517525.1 Limulus polyphemus
CCACCTTTTTAATCTAGCCGTCCACAGTTTTTAAGTGATAGACTAGAGAAAAGGCAGCTAGTCAACATGTTATCTTTCTCTTGAAATCCAAAATGAGTTTATAAATCTCATGTGCGAAATTATTGTTTATCAGCAATTCGTAGAAACAAATACTATGGTATTCTGTTTGATTCCTACAACTGATTTAGCCCATTGTGAGCAATTGGCCCAAGTGATTCGGTTTGTTGACATTGACTTTAAGACAAGAAAAGTAGAAGTCAAAGAGTCATTTATTGACTTTATACAGATAAAGGAAAAAGACGACTACAAATATTGAGAAAACAATAAGCACAAAATTAGAAGTGGATGGAATTTTATTGAGTTGTTGCGTCATCGAGGTCACGTGACTG
>NW_013942955.1:0-704 GCF_000517525.1 Limulus polyphemus
TTTCCTTCCACTAGATTTTGTTGACATTGATATGGCTCGTTTTAGTCAGTTTTCCACTCAATTTTGTTGACTTTGAAAACGTGTTTTTAGTTTTTTTCCACTCGATTTGTCGACTTTCATAACTGACTTTTTAGGCCTTCTTAGACTAGATATTTTTGACTTTGATATCGGTAACTTATAACAGTCGACATAATATAGTTTAAGAAGAATTAAAAATACCTTTATGAAAGTCATTAAAATATAGTGTAAGAAAGACTAAAAAAAGGAGAACTAAAAGACCAATGTCAAAAAAATCTAGTGGTAACAGTCGACCAAATATAGTTGAAAACTGACTAAAACGACCCATATCAACGGAGTTTTGGTCTCCCTTCCTCCAGATTTTGTTGACATTGATAAGGGTCCTTTTAGTCAGTTTTCCACTAGATATTTTTGACTTTGAAAACGTGTTATTAGTTTTCTTCCACTCGATTTTGTCGACTTTCATAACTGACTTTTTAAACCTTCTTAGACTAGATATTTTTTACTTTGATATCGGTATTTTTAGTCTTTCTTACACTATATTTTAATGACTTTCATAATGGTATTTTTAATCCTTCTTAAACTATGTCTTGTCGACTGTTATATCGGTCTTTTAATCTTCCTTCCACTAGATTTAGTTGACATTGATATGGCTCGTTTTAGTCAGTTTTCCACTCAATTTTGTT
>NW_013942956.1:0-534 GCF_000517525.1 Limulus polyphemus
TATTTAGTGTAACGTTTATTACTGTACTTAGTGTAACGTTTATTACTGTATTTATTGTAACGTTTATTACTGTATTTATTGTAACGTTTATTACACTATTCAGTGTAACGTTTATTACTGTATTTAGTGTAACGTTTATTACTGTATTTAGTGTAATGTATATTAAGCTATTTATTGTAACGTTTATTACTTTATCTATTGTAACGTTTATTACATTATTTAGTGTAATGTATATTACATTATCTATTGTAACGTTTATTACTGTACTTAGTGTAACGTTTATTACTGTATTTATTGTAACGTTTATTACTGTACTTAGTGTAACGTTTATTACTGTATTTATTGTAACGTTTATTACATTATCTATTGTAACGTTTATTACTTTATCTATTGTAACGTTTATTACATTATTTAGTGTAATGTATATTACATTATCTATTGTAACGTTTATTACAGTATTTAGTGTAACGTTTATTACAGTATCTGGTGTAACGTTTATTACACTATTCAGTGTAACGTTTATTACTGTATTTA
>NW_013942957.1:0-259 GCF_000517525.1 Limulus polyphemus
GGCCATCCAGCTTCCCTGTCACATAGATACTATGTGTGCTTGCCATTTTACACTTAGCTGTTGGGACTTTCAAGATGGAGGTTGGTGGGCGTCCCTTAGCACCAACCACTACTGGTTTCCCAAAGCTGACTTATTGGTGGTATTTTTCTTACACTGGCTCCTCAGATGTCTTTGCTCCCCACAGTTCCAACAGCCTTTCTGGGTAGCAGCCTTTACTGCTGTATCGTCTTCCCTGTGTTGAAAGTTGCCAGCATTGAGC
>NW_013942958.1:0-343 GCF_000517525.1 Limulus polyphemus
GTGATAGTGCACAGTATTGTTATATCTTGTGTCTTCTTATTGATAGTACACAGTATTGTTAAATCTTGTGTCTTGTTATTGAGAGTACACAGTATCGTTAAATCTCGTGTCTTCTTATTGATAGTACACAGTATTGTTAAATATTGTGTCTTCTTATGGACAGTACCCAGTATTGTAAATCTTGTGTTTTCTTATCGACAGTACACATTATTGTTAAATCTTGAATAAGAAGACAGATAGTACACAGTATTGTTAAATCTTGTGTCTTCTTATTGATAGTACACAATATTGTAAATCTTGTGTTTTCATATTGATAGTATACAGTATTGTTAAATCTTGTGTC
>NW_013942959.1:0-527 GCF_000517525.1 Limulus polyphemus
TTGCCAGGTTGTCACTTTCCCATCTGCAGTTTACCATCTCGAGACAAGAATACCATCTTCAAGCTTCAACTGGTCCAATTGTGTCCAATAGTTCTTTGTCACAGGGCTTAGACTAGACATCTTGTCCCAAGCATGGCACAAAACACTTACTTTTAGAAAATCAATTATTGACTTCAAATCTTGGTATTTCTCCTGCTCTGCTTTAATATCTACACCTGGTTCCACTTCACCATCATCAACTCCTTCAGTCACTTTAAGTTCACCTTGATGACACCTGGTTAGTTCAACCTCTCTTTTGCAGCAATGTCTGCAGTCGTTTTTGCAGGGTCTTCAGCTCGATCCATCAGCATTTCCATGAAGTTTTCCTTCTCTGTATTCAATATCATAATTATACTGGTCTCTCTTTCCGATCTAACATGCCAGTTGTCCCTCTGGGTTCTTTAATTATCTTAACCAGTGTAAAGCAGCATGGTCTGTCTTGATGGTGAACCTATCCCCATATAGGTAAGGATGGAAATATGTCAGAC
>NW_013942960.1:0-531 GCF_000517525.1 Limulus polyphemus
GCAACTGAATAACATAACTCTACTGTGGTTCATATACACCAAAGTATAGTGTGTCTCTTCATTATTACACACAGTACTTGCTACTCAACAACATACCTCTGCTATGGTTCATATACACTAAAGTATAGTGTGTCTCTTCATTATGACACACAGTACCTGTTACTGAATAACATACCTTCTACTGTGGTTCATATACACCAAAGTATAGGTGTATCTCTTCATTATTACACACAGGACTTGCTACTGAATAACATACTTCTACTGTGGTTCATATACACCAAAGTATAGTGTGTCTCTTCATTATTACACACAGGACTTGCTACTGAATAACATACTTCTACTGTGATTCATATACACCAAAGTATAGTGTATCTCTTCATTATTACACACAGTACATGCTACTGAATAACATACTTCTACTGTGGTTCATATACACCAAAGTATAGTGTGTCTCTTCATTATTACACACAGTACTTGCTACTGAATAACATACCTCTACTGTGGTTCATATACACCAATGTATAGTGTAAC
>NW_013942961.1:0-706 GCF_000517525.1 Limulus polyphemus
AATAAAACACCTACCAGTCACTATCCATCTATAATAAAAGACCTACCAGCCACTTTTCATCTATATTAAAAGACCTACCTGCCTCTATCCATCTATAATAAAAGACCTACCAGTAACTATCCATCTATTATTAAGGACCTACCAGTCATTATCCATATATAATGAAAGACCTACGATGAAAAGTGGCTGGTTGGTCTTTTATGATAGATGGATAGTAGCTGAAATGTCTTTTAATACAAATTAATAGTGGCTTCTATCCATCTATAATAAAACACCTACCAGTCACTATCCATCTATAATAAAAGACCTACCAGCCACTTTTCATCTATAATAAAAGACCTACCTGCCTCTATCCATCTAAAATAAAAGACCTACCAGTAACTATCCATCTATTATTAAAGACCTACCAGTCACCTGGTAGGTCTTTTATTATAGATAGATACTATCCGTTAATAATAAAACACCTACCAGTCACTATCCATCTATAATAAAAGACCTACCAGCCACTATCGATATATAATAAAAGACCTGAAGTCACACTCCATCTATAATAAAAGACCTACCAGCCACTATCCATCTGTAATAAAAGACCTACCAGCCACAATCCATCTGTAATAAAAGACCTAACAGCCACTATCCATCTGTAATAAAAGACCTACCAGCCACTATCCATCTGTAATAAAGAACCTACCAGCCACAATCCATC
>NW_013942962.1:0-417 GCF_000517525.1 Limulus polyphemus
CTGTTTTTTTAGAGGTTGGCGATGTATTCTTATGGTTCATTAACATATTTTGGTGACTTTGACTATGTAAATTATCAGCTGAATTTGGATAAACATTATGTGGTGATAAAAAGATTGGTTGATCTAAGTTATTCTGTACGTTGGTCTCATAAAAATCTGAATAAGTGCTTTGGTGGTCATATGTTCGTGGACATCTTGGTCGACTGGAATTAATAAATGGGGATGAAATAGATTGTTGTGAAGTTAAGGATCAAAATCTCTTTCGGGAATATCATTCAAAATAACTCCCTGACATTTACTTGAGACTTTAGGAAATTTCTCTGATGTATGAATGTAATTGAAATTTTCCGAAGATTGAATCGTCTGTTGTTGTTTTTTATAATGATTAATATGTGAAGGTATATGTGGAAGGGGGGG
>NW_013942963.1:0-397 GCF_000517525.1 Limulus polyphemus
GATCTCTGCATCGACAGTTCGCTGTGGATTGAGGAGTTCGGATTGAATTACTCCTTTGATGTCCCACCAAATGCAAAGCACCAATTTCTGCGGATGGAGTCCAGGTTTTGGGGTCGAAAGTGGTTTTTGTGTAGGATTGAGCCATTGTTTTTGGCGTTTAATATTCGTATAGAGAATCCATTTTTCATCACCGGTGACAATTCTGTCCAAAAATGGTTCACGCGCATTACGCGCCAGAAGAGACGAAGCAGCGTTTACACGTTGGAAACGAAGATCATCGGAGAGTTCGTGAGACACCCAAACACCTTCTTTATGGAGTTTTCCTATTTTCCTTTGATGTTTACGTATTATTTCATGAGAGGCATGCAATTTCAGGGCCATTTCACGAGTGTGTTGC
>NW_013942964.1:0-437 GCF_000517525.1 Limulus polyphemus
TTATTGATAGTACGCAGTATTGCTAAATCGTGTGTCTTCTTTTTGATAGTACACAGTATTGTTAAATCTATTGTCTTCTTATTGACAGTAGACAGTATCGTTAAATCTTGGGTCTTCTTATTGAAAGTACACAGTATCGTTAAATCTTGTGTCTTCTTATTGACAGTACACATTATCGTTAAATCTTGTGTCTTCTTATTGAAAGGACACATTATTGTTAAATCTCATGTTTTCTTACTGACAGTACACATTATTGTTAAATCTTGTGTCTTCTTATTGACAGTACACAGTATCGTTAACTCTTGTGTCTTTTTCTGGATAGTACACAGTATTGCTAAATCGTGTGTCTTCTTATTGAGAGTACACAGTATTGTTAAAATCTTGTGTCTTCTTATTGACAGTACACAGTATAGTTAAATCTTGTGTCTTCTTATTGA
>NW_013942965.1:0-378 GCF_000517525.1 Limulus polyphemus
ATAATAATAAAATACAGTGCGTCTGTATTGTTCCATGTCAATCATATTAAAATACAAGAGCCTGTGTCGTTCTATTTTAATCATTATAAAATACAGGGCGTCTGTTTTGTTTCATTCCTATCATATTAAAATACAGGGCGTCTGTGTCTTTTGATGCCTATCATATTAAACTACAGGACGTCTGTGTCGTTTAATGACCGTAGTATTAAAATAAAGGGCGTCTGTGTCATTCTATGTCAATCATATCAAAGTACAGGGCGTCAAAGTCGTTTTAGGCCCATCATATTAAAATATAGGGCGTTAGTGTTGTTCCATGTCCAGAATATTAAAATACATAGCGTCTGTGTCGTTCTATGTCAAAGATATTAATATACAAGG
>NW_013942966.1:0-450 GCF_000517525.1 Limulus polyphemus
CAGGTTGATTAGACAATAGTAAAACACAGTTACGGGTTGATTAGACAATAGTAAAACACAGTTACAGGTTGATTAGACAATAGTAAAACACAGTTATAGGTTGATTAGATAGCAGTAAAACACAGTTACAGGTTTATTAGACAATAGTAAAACAGCCACAGCTTGATTAGACAATAGTAACACACAGTCACAGGTTTATTAGACAATAGTAAAACACAGTCACAGGTTTATTAGACAATAGTAAGAAACAGTCACAGGTTGATTATACAATAGTAACACACACAGCCAATTGTCTAATCAACCTGTACTGTGTGTTACTATTGTCTAATCAACCTGAGTAAAACACAGTTACAGGTTGATTAGACAATAGTAAGAAACAACTGTGTTTCACTATTGTCTAATAAACCTGTAACTATTGTCTAATCAACCTGTAGTAAACACAGTCACAGG
>NW_013942967.1:0-237 GCF_000517525.1 Limulus polyphemus
TTATTGATAGTACACAGATTTATAAATCTTGTGTCTTCTTATTGACAGAACACAGTATCGTTAAATCTTGTGTCTTCTTATTGACAGTACACAGTATTTTAAATCTTGTGTCTTTTTATTGACAGTACACAGTATCGTTAAATCTTGTGTCTTCTTAATGAGAGTACACAGTATCGTTAAAATCTTGTGTCTTCTTATTGACAGTACAGTATCGTTAAATCTTGTGCCTTCTTATTG
>NW_013942968.1:0-339 GCF_000517525.1 Limulus polyphemus
AAAGACAGAAGATTAACGATACTGTGCACTGTCAATAAGAAGAAACAAGAATTAACTATACTGAGTACTGTCAATAAGTACACACGAGATTTAACTATACTGTGTACTCTCAATAAGAAGACACACGATTTAGCAATACTGTGTACTATCTATAAAAAGACCCAAGGTTTAACGTTCAATAAGAAGACACAAGATTTAACGATACTGTGTACTGTCAATAACTAGACACAAGATTTAACAATACTGTGTACTGTCAATAAGAAGACACAAGATTTAACGATACTGTGTACTGTCAAAAAGAAGACACAATATTTAACGATATTGTGTACTGTCAATAAG
>NW_013942969.1:0-469 GCF_000517525.1 Limulus polyphemus
TTCGATAAACAATGTTTGGTATTGGCTAATGGTTAGATAAACAATGTTTGGTATTGGCTAATGGATTGGTGAGTAATGATTGGTATTGGCTAATGGTTAGATGAACACTGTTTGGTATTGGCTAATGGTTAGATGAACAATGTTTGGTATTTGCTAATGGTTAGATGAATAATGTTTGGTATTGGCTAATGGTGAGATGAACAATGTTTGGTATTGGCTAATGGTGAGATGAACAATGTTTGGCATTGGCTAATGTTTAGATGAAAAATGTTTGATATTGGCTAATGGTTAGATGAATAATGTTTGGTATTGGCTAATGGTTAGATAATTAATGTTTGGTGTTGGCTAATGGTTAGATAAACAATGTTTGGTATTCGCTAATGGATAGGCGAATAGTGTTTAGTATTGACTAATGGTTAGATGATTAATGTTAGGTATTGGCTAAAGGTTTAATAAACAATGTTTGGTA
>NW_013942970.1:0-340 GCF_000517525.1 Limulus polyphemus
TTAATTTTATGGGACGTATCTTCTTCCGTACTGGTCTCTGTCTCGTTGGCTTCTGCTTCATATGGGGTTCATCTGCTCCATCAGGAAATGTTACATTATAGGTAACAGTCACACTAATGGTAGTAACTTCAATAACGACTTCACTGTTTCCCTTCTCAAAACTGGGTAGAGTTTCTTCTTCGACAGTGGCTTTTTCAGGTGACACTTCACCAGCAGCATCATTTGTTCCTTCGTTCACTTCGTCCCAACTGAAATGTCCTAGGCCGTGATAATGCCAAAGCCTGTTGGCATGTACCTCTTTTGGCTTGCTTCACCGACCACATTTTCTCCGGAAAGGCAC
>NW_013942971.1:0-352 GCF_000517525.1 Limulus polyphemus
CCTGATTTAACGATACTGTGTACTGTCAATAAGAAGACACAAGATTTAAAAATACTGTGTACTCTCAGTAAGAAGACACAAGATTTAACTATACTGTGTACTGTCAATAAGAAGACACAAGATTTAACGATACTGTGTACTGTCAATAAGAAGACACAAGTTTTAACTATACTGTGTACTTTCAATAAGAAGACACAAGATTTAACGATACTGTGTACTGTCAATAAGAAGACGCAAGATTTAACAATACTGGGTACTTTCAATAAGAAGACACAAGATTTAACGATACTGTGTACTGTCAATAAGAAGACACACGATTTAACAATACTGTGTACTGTCAATAAGAAGACAC
>NW_013942972.1:0-216 GCF_000517525.1 Limulus polyphemus
GATTTAACAATATTGTGTACTGTCAATAAGAACACACAAGATTTAACAATACTGTGTACTCTCAATAAGAAGACACAAGATTTAACAATACTGAGTACTGTCAATAAGAAGACACAAGATTTAACAATACTGTGTACTTTCAGTAAGAAGACACAAGATTTAACGGTACTGTGTACTGTCAATAAGAAGACACAAGATTTAACAACACTATGTACT
>NW_013942973.1:0-919 GCF_000517525.1 Limulus polyphemus
AAGAAGAAACAAGATTTAACGATATTGTGTACTGTCAATAAGAAGACACAAGATATAACGATACTGTGAAATGTCAATTAGAAGAAACAAGATTTAACAATACTGTGTCTTTCAATAAGAAGACACAAGATTTAACAAAACTATGTCTTTCAATAAGAAGACACAAGATTTAACAAAACTATGTACTGTCAATAAGAAGACACACGATTTAGCAATACTGTGAACTTTCAATAAAAAGACACAAGATTTAAACAGTATCGTTAAATCTTGTGTCTTCTTATTGACATTACACAGTATCGCACAGTATCGTTAAATCTTGTGTTTTCTAATTCACTTTACACAGTATCGTTAAATCTCGTGTCTTCTTATTGACAGTACACAGTATCGTTAAATCTCGTGTCTTCTTATTGACAGTACACAGTATCGTTAAATCTTGTGTTTTCTAATTCACTTTACACAGTATCGTTAAATCTTGTGTCTTCTTATTGACATTACACAGTATCGTTAAATCTTGTGTCTTTTTATTGAAAGTTACAGTACACAATAAGAAGACACAAGATTTAACACACAGTATTAGTTAAATTTTGTGTCTTCTTATTGACAGTACACAGTATCGTTAAATCTTGTGTCTTCTTTTTGACAGTACACAGTATTGACTAAATCGTGTGTCTTCTTATTGACAGTACACTAGTTTTGTTAAATCTTGTGTCTTCTTATTGAAAGACACAGTATTGTTAAATAGTGTCTTCTTATTGACAGTACAATATCGTTAAATCTTCTTCTTATTGACAGTACATCTTGTGTAGTATCGTTAAGACATTTCACTCTTGTGTCTTCTAATTTTTAACGATACTGTGTAAAGTCAATTAGAAAACACAAGATTTAACGATACTGTGTACTGTCAATTAAGAAGACACGA
>NW_013942974.1:0-568 GCF_000517525.1 Limulus polyphemus
GTAATCAGAAGTTTTTAATCACCATATATATATATATATATCGATGTGTAGGTTTAATCAGGGGTTTTATTTACCATATTTGTATATATATATATCGTTGTGAATGTTAATCAGAAGTATTTATTTCCCATATACATATATATTTATATTTATCGAAGTAAATGTGTAATCAGGAGTTTTTAATTAACATTTAAATATATAAATATATCGTTGTAAATGTTTAATCAGAAGTTTTTAGTTACCATATATATCTTTGAAAATGTCTAATAAGAAGTTTTATTTACCATATATTATCGTTGTAAGTGAGACCTCGACCGGTAGTTGGCGTCCAATGCTGAGGCTTTCCACATACGTCAGGCGGAGACCGTACCCCGATGTTGGAGAAGGGGTGACCATAACATGTGTTTCCCTATTATATTAGAACAGCCAGTTAAACGCGGTTGTGGCCGTTCGAACGTTAACCGACTATCCAAAAATATTCAGAGACCCGACATCGAAGGCAGTACCTAACGCCTCTGTGGAACACCTCCCAGAACGAGGCCGAGGTTCAGTCGGTGAGGCCTCGACC
>NW_013942975.1:0-506 GCF_000517525.1 Limulus polyphemus
GACACAAGGAATACAGGAAATATGACTTATCACATCTGTTCGTATTGTACAATGATTCAAGACACAAGGAATAAAGAAAATCTGAGTTATAAGATCTGTTAGTATTGGATAATGATTCAAGATACAAAGGAATACAGGAAATCTGAGTGATAAGATCTGTTATTATTGTATAATGATTCAAGACACAAGGAATACAGGAAATATGAGTTATAAGATCTTTTAGTATTAGACAATGATTCAAGACACAAGAATAAAGGAAATCTGATTTATAAGATCTATTCGTATTGGACAATGATTCAAGACACAGGGAATACAGGAAATCTGAGTTATGAGATCCGTTAGTATTGGACAATGATTAAAGACACAAGGAATACAAGAAATCAAAGTTATAAGATCTGTTAGCATTGAACAATGATTCAAGACACAAGGAATACAGGAAATATGAGTTATCACATCTGTTCGTATTTTACAATGATTCAAGACCAAAGGAATAAAGGAAATCAGAG
>NW_013942976.1:0-456 GCF_000517525.1 Limulus polyphemus
AGTAGAGTTTCTTCTTCGACGGTGGCTTCTTCATGTGGCACATCTTCAGCAGCGTCATTTGTTCTGTTGTCCACTTCATCCCAACTTAAATGTCCTGGACCATGATAACGCGAAAGCCTGTTGGCATGCACCACTTTTGGTTTACCTCGCCGACCACATTTTACCCGGAAAGTCACGTCTGAGAGACGAGGCCCATATGACATAGTGGAATCCCATGGAGAAGACAACTTAGGAGACTTCCCTTTGTCTTCCTGGGATTATACAACCATACCTTGTCTCCGGGTACAAAGCAGACTTCAGTAGATCTATTATCATAAGTTAACTTCATCGAATCAGTAGACGTTTTCAAGTTTGAATGCATTTGATGGTGAATATCATCCATCCTTTCCGATAACACTTTCGCAAACTCTGATATATTCACAGGCAACTCTTCATAAGGTGGGCATCCCTTATGCT
>NW_013942977.1:0-558 GCF_000517525.1 Limulus polyphemus
GACGAAACTTAGCGACACAAGTCCTTACTTAATAAAACTGGTTTATTCTTTCTGAATATAACTTTACCGATACACTTATTTCAACAGTCGCTCTTTTACAAACGTTTTAACAACGAACGTTAACTTCAACAATACTTCCTGACTGCAGTTCAATTACTCACTATCTACACACATTGTTGTCACGTTGTGAGCGTCTTATATATATACCAGACAAACATATATCTAGTAAATGCTAGGGCATTCACGAAGGAACAAGATAGTTCTAGAAACGTGGCGTGACACTAGTCACGTGACCTCGCTAACGCAACACTGCCCCTCCTTAGTATTGTTCGTCCCGAACAATAGCCACATACAATAAACCAATAACAATTAACAATAACTTAATCAAATGTACAGAATTACACAACAAAATTACAATTCAACAAAGTCCCTTAATTTTACGGGACGTATCTTCTTCCGTACTGGTCTTCGTCTCGTTGGCTTCTGCTTCATGTGGGGTTCATCTGCTTCATCAGTAAATGTCCTATCATCGGTAACAGTCACGTCAGTGGTACTAAC
>NW_013942978.1:0-627 GCF_000517525.1 Limulus polyphemus
GAAGTAGGCCACCACATGTTCGTTTTCACCCACTTTCTGAGACAACACTCCTCCAATTCCGACATTACTAGCATCACAATCCAGTATGTACGGCAGTGAGGGATCTGGAAGCTTTAAAAGTGGAGCAGAGGCCAATTTTTCCCTCAACGTCTTGAAAGAATGCTGGCAAGAAACTGTTCATTCAAACTTTTGGCCTTTTTAAGTCAAATCATGTAATGGAGCAGCTATAGTTGCAAAGTCCTTCACAAATTTGCGGTAGTAAGTACAGAGTCCCAAGAAACTTCTTAGCTCTCCCACATTTTCTGGTCTTGGCCAGTCATGCACTGCTTTCACCTTATCAGGATCCGTTTGTACACCATTCTCACTAACAATGTGGCCTAAGTAAAGCACTTCTTTCTGGAACAAATGACATTTCTTGGGATGGAGTTTGAGGTTTGCTGCTTTCAAACGCTTGAATACTTCCTCCAGCCGGGACATTTCCTCGTCAAAAGTTGTTGCAAATACGATGACATCGTCCAGGTACACTAGGGCTATCCACCATTGAAGGCCTTCCAATACTCGTTCCATCAGCCTCTCAAATGTTGCTGGAGCATTACTGAGCCCGAATGGCATCACTCGGTATTGCCA
>NW_013942979.1:0-300 GCF_000517525.1 Limulus polyphemus
GATTTAAAATACTGGGTACTATCAATAAGAACACACAAGATTTAACAATACTGTGTACTGTCAATAAAAAGACACAAGATTTAACAATACTGTGTACTATCAATAAAAAGACACAAGATTTAACAATACTGTGTACTTTCAATAAGAAGACACAAGATTTAACGGTACTGTGTACTGTCAATAAAAAGACACAATATTTAACAGTACTGTGTACTATCAATAATAAGACACTCGAATTAGCAATACTGTGTACTATCTTTCATCGTTAAATCTTGTTTCTTAAATACTGTGTACTGTCAA
>NW_013942980.1:0-671 GCF_000517525.1 Limulus polyphemus
GTAAATATATAAGTTAATTGACACATTGACGGCAAAATAAAGTCAACAGTGGGTCATAGAACGATACTAGCTATTGGGTCGTATTTAATCACTCAAAGTAAAGGAAACCCTTGTGATATGTTGTAAATATATGAGTTAATTAACACACTGGCTGAACACTAAAGTCAACAGTGGGTCATAGAACGATACTAGCTATTGGGTCCTATTTAATCCAGTCGGTCTTAAACAAACACATGTAGATATATTGTAAATATATGAGTTAATTAACACATTGGCTACAGACTAAAGTCAACAATGGGTCGTAGAACGATAATTGTTATTGGATCTATTTAATCCACTCGGACTTGAGGAAAACAAATGAAGATAAGTTTTAAATAGATGAGTTTATAAACACATTGTCTGCAGACTTAAGTCAACAGTGGGTCATAGAACGATACTAGCTATTGGGTCCTATTTAATCCAGTCGTACTTAAGGAAATACATGTAGATATGTTGTAAATATATGAGTTAATAAACACATTTTCTGCAGACTAAAGTCAACAGTGGGTCATAGAACGATACTAGCTATTGCGTCCTATTTAATCCAGTCGGTCTTAAACAAACACATGTAGATATGTTGTAAACATATGAGTTACTTAACAAACTGACTGCAGACTAATGTCAACAGTGGG
>NW_013942981.1:0-665 GCF_000517525.1 Limulus polyphemus
AGTAAGCCTAAAGATGAGTATGGTCGTTATAAATTCGGTAACTAGAGTTACACCTAGGTGTTCATGGAGTAGTTGTACCAAGTAAGGCTAAAGATGAATATGGTGGATATAAATTCGGTAACTAGAGTTACACCTAGGTGTTCGTGGAGTTGTTGTACCAAATAACGCTAAAAATGAGTATGGGGGTTATAAATTCGGTAACCAGAGTTAAACCTACGTGTTCATGGAGTAGTTTTACCAAGTAAAGCTAAAGAAGAATATGGTGGATTTAAATTCGGTAACTAGAGTTACACCTACGTATTCGTGGAGTTTTTGTACCAAATAATGCTAATGATGAGTATGTTGGTTACAAATTCGGTAACAAGATTTACACCTAGGTGTTCGTGGAGTTGTTGTACCAAATAACGCTAAAGATGCGTATGGTGGTTACAAATTTTAATTTGTAACCACCATACGCATCTTTAGCGTTATTTGGTACAACAACTCCACGAACATCTAGGTGTAACTCTAGTTATTTTTAACTAGAGTTACACCTAGATGTTTATGGAGTAATTGTACCAAGTAAGGCTAAAGATGAATATGGTGGTTATAAATTCGGTAACTAGAGTTACACCTAGGTGTTCGTGGAGTTGTTGTACCAAATGACGCTAAACATGAGTATGGGG
>NW_013942982.1:0-275 GCF_000517525.1 Limulus polyphemus
TTCGTTGCATACTTGCGTATTTACATGCAAAATTCTAGCCTTCTATTGTCATTTTTGCGACTTTTGTGGTCGTTTTATGTTACTCTTTTATTGGCTTTTCTGAAAGCGTATGTGTACTGCAGTGAAGCTTTTGGTTACTGATTGTTTCTCGATTTCTTGTTACCAGAGGGTCCTAAATTGATGATTCTTCACTGCATATTACTACGCAACGTTAAAGTGTACCTACATACCAAATTTGGTGAAGAATCATCAATTTAGGACCCTCTGGTAACAAT
>NW_013942983.1:0-314 GCF_000517525.1 Limulus polyphemus
GTTACATGTCATTCTCCTGTAAAGTTACATAAACCTAACTTGTCACATGTTATTCTCCTGTAAAGATACTAAAACTTGACTTGTCATGTGTCATTTTCCTATAAAGTTATATATCCTAACTTGTCACATGTAACTCTCCTGTAAAGTTACATAAACTTGACATGTCACATGTCATTCTCCTGTAAAGTTACTTAAACTTGCCCTAACTTGCCACATGTCATTCTCCTGTAAAGTTACATAAACTTGCCTTGTCACATGTCACTCTCCTGTAAAGTTACATAAACTTAACTTGTCACATGTCATTCTCCTGTAAA
>NW_013942984.1:0-340 GCF_000517525.1 Limulus polyphemus
ACTCCTTTAAAACAAACAGTAGGAAGGTAAAACTCTGCATATTACTACGCAACGTTAAAGTGTACCTTCATACCGAATTTGGTGAAGAATCATCAATTTAGGACCCTCTGGAGCAAGAAATCGAAAAACAATCAGTAATTAAAAGCTTCACTGCAGTACACATACGCTTTCAGGAAAGCCAATAAAAGAGTAACATAAAACGACCACAAAAGTGTCGCAAAAATGACAATAGAAGGCCAGAATTTTGCATGAAAATACGGAAGTATGCAACGAACCTTCATACAGAATTTGGAGATGATCCGTCCAAATGGAACGACGTACTGGTACAAAACGCAAAACG
>NW_013942985.1:0-531 GCF_000517525.1 Limulus polyphemus
GTTACAATCTATCTATATTAAAACACATACCAGCCACTATCCATATATATTGAAAGACCTTCCAGTCACTATCCATATTTATTAAAAGACCTACCAGTCACTATCCATCTATAATAAAAGACCTACCAGTTACCATCTATCTATATTAAAAGACCTACCAGCCACTATCCATATTATAATGAAAGACCTACCAGTCACTATCCATCTATAATAAAGACCTACCAGTTACCATCCATCTGTATTAAAAGATCTACCAGCCACTACCCATCTGTATTAAAAGTCCATCTGTATTAAAAGACCTAAAAGCCACTATCCATCTGTATTAAAAGACCTACCAGCCACTATCCATCTGTATTAAAAGACCTACCAGCCACTATCCATCTGTATTAAAAGATGTATTAAAGACCTACCAGCCACTATCCATCTGTATTAAAAGACTTACCAGCCACTATCCATCTGTATTAAAAGATCTACCAGCAACTATCAATCTGTATTAAAGACTTACCAGCCACTATCCATCTGTATTAAAAG
>NW_013942986.1:0-756 GCF_000517525.1 Limulus polyphemus
ATAACACCACAATATTATTTATAAAATACAATGCAATAACTGCTACGAATTCTAATCAGATAAACACGCCGAAAAATGGAAACCAGATTCAACGAACACAGCAAAACACCTTCCCACATTTTGAACACTGCAAAACACAACATAAGCATAGAAAACACCAACATATTAAGTAGAGAAGCAAAGGCCAACAAACGAAAAATCAAAGATGTCCTACTAATACAAAAACTCAAACCAAAATTGAATCATTATAAAGGAACACCTTTATACCTATATTAATCACCTAACATTTAACTGCTACGCCCCCTACAATCTCGTACCTGTTCACACTCTCGTCCCTAAGAGATGTAATAATCAGTTTCAAACTGTCTTTGTTAACCTGAAGATGACGTAAGAAGGTCGAAACGTATTCTCATACTTTATTTTAATTAAAGTTTTTAATGCCCATACCAGCCGTCTCTGCTAAACATTTTCATTCTGCTGTCATTAGTTTTCCATCTGTTAACGACTGCATGGAGGCAGTAACTGATTGCCTCATTCAAGCAGTTGTTCCTTCTATACCTAAACTCTCGACACGTTTCCCACAGTATCCTCGTCCAAGATTGTCTCCAGCAGTCATGAAAGGCTCAGAAATCGACCTGGGATACTTTTCGCAGGTATCCCACTCTTTCCCCCGCATCACTTTCCAACAGGCCCATGCTCGGCAGGGCAGACATCAAAGCCAAAAGGAATTTTGGATTAAATTCACAAGTAGCATCT
>NW_013942987.1:0-556 GCF_000517525.1 Limulus polyphemus
CCACCATACTCATCCTTAGCATTATTTGGTACACCAACTCCACGAACACCTAGGTGTAACTCTAGTTACACAATTTATAACCACCATATTCATCTTTAGCCTTAATTGGTACAACTACTCCATGAACACCTAGGTGTAACTATAGTTACCGAATTTATAACCACCATACTCATCTTTAGCTTTACTTGGCACAACTACTACATGAACACCTAGGTGTAACTATAGTTACCGAATTTATAACCACCATACTCATCTTTAGCCTTAACTTTATGGTGGTATAAATTCGGTAACTAGAGTTACACTTAGGTATTCGTGGAGTTGTTGTACCAAATAACGCTACAGATGAGTATGGGGGTTATTAATTCGGTAACTGAAGTTACACCTATGTGTTCATGGAGTAGTTGTACCAAGGCTAAAGATGAGAACTTGGTACAAGTACTCCATGAACACTTAGGTTAACTCTAGTTACAGTATTTATAACCACCATACTCATCTGTAGCCTTACTTGGCACAACTACTACATGAACACCTAGATGTAACTATAGTTACCGAATTT
>NW_013942988.1:0-413 GCF_000517525.1 Limulus polyphemus
CTAGGAAGTAAAACATGTTAAATAATACACACACATTAAAAACAGTAATCCACTATCTCTCCAGGAAGTAGGACATGTTAAATAACACACATTAAAAACAGTAATCCACTATCTCTCCAGGAAGTAAGACATGTTAAATAACACACACATTAAAAACAGTAATCCACTATTTCTCCAGGAAGTAAAACACTTTAAATAACACACATTAAAAACAGTAATCCACTATCTCTCCAGGAAGTAGGACATGTTAAATAACACACATTAAAAACAGTAATCCACTATCTCTCCAGGAAGTAGGACATGTTAAATAACACACATTAAAAACAGTAATCCACTATCTCTCCAGGAAGTAAGACATGTTAAATAACACACACATTAAAAACAGTAATCCACTATTTCTCCAGGAAGTAAAA
>NW_013942989.1:0-283 GCF_000517525.1 Limulus polyphemus
AATGTTACTACCTGTTTAAATGTCGTCAATATCTACTGTTGTTTAATGTTGGTCTTTGACACTGGTATGTTACTACCTTTATAAATGTCGTAAATATCTACTGTTGTTTAATGTTTTTCTTTGACACTGGTATGTTACTACTTGTTTAAATGTCGTTAATATCTACTGTTGTTTAATGTTGGTCTTTGACACTGGTAGTAACATTCCCATATGACATTTAAACAAGTAGATATGTTGTTTAATGTTGGTCTTTGACATACCAATGGTTACTACCTGTTTAAAT
>NW_013942990.1:0-474 GCF_000517525.1 Limulus polyphemus
ACAATAATGTGTCCTGTCAATAAGAAGACACAAGATTTAACGATTCTGTGTACTGTCAATAACAAGACACAAGATTTAACGATACTGTGTACTGTCAATAAGAAGACACAAGATTTAACAATACTGTGTACTCTCAATAAGAAGACACAATATTCAACTATAATGTGTACTGACAATAAGAAGGCACATAATTTAACAATAATGTGTACTGTCAATAAGAAGACGCAATAATTAACGATACTGTGTACTGTCAATAAGAAGACACAAGATTTAACAAAACTGTGTACTGTCAATAAGAGGACACACGATTTAACAATACTGTGAACTGTCAATAAGAAGACACAAGATTTAACGATACTGTGTACTGTCAGTAAGAAGACACAAGATTTAACGATACTGTGTACTGTCAATAAGAAGACACAAGATTTAACGAAACTGTGTACTGTCAATAAGAAGACACAAGATTTAATGATA
>NW_013942991.1:0-535 GCF_000517525.1 Limulus polyphemus
ACCAGTGTTATTATACAACTGGATATTAACCAGTGATATTTTACAGCTGTATGTTGACCAGTGATATTTTACAACTGTATGTTAACCAGTGATATTTTACAACTGTATGTTAACCAGTGATATATTACAACTGTATGTTAACCAGTGATATTTTAAAACTGTATGTTAACCAGTGTTATCTTACAACTGTATGTTTACCAGTGTTATTTTAGAACTGGATATTAACCAGTGATATTTTAAAACTGTATGTTAACCAGTGTTATCTTACAACTGTATGTTTACCAGTGTTATTTTACAACTGGATACTGACCAGTGTTATTTTATAATTGTATGTTAACCGGTGTTATTTTACAACTGTATGTTAACCAGTGTTATTTTAAAACTGGATATTAACCAGTGTTATTTTACAACTGTATGTTTACCAGTGTTATTTTACAACTGTATGTTAACCAGTGTTATTTTACAACTGGATATTAACCAGTGATATTTTACAGCTGTATGTTTACCAGTGTTATTTTACAACTGTATGTTAACC
>NW_013942992.1:0-913 GCF_000517525.1 Limulus polyphemus
CTGCACTGATGCTTTTTTTCACTACTCTTTCGTTTTCCAGCTAGTGTATTTGTAGAGCAGTAATGGATCTTAATAAATTTTATATGTAGTTTCATTGCATCATTGCACAGGTGCATTGAAATTTTCCCACTTCTATTTTTCTTTTTATGGTTGTCATAGTCAGTTTTCTGTATTGTGCAATGATGCAATGAAACTACATATAAAATTTGATTAAGATCCATTACTGCTCTACAAATACACTAGCTGACATTTTCCCACTTCTACTTTTCTTTTTATGGTTGTCATAGTCAGTTTTCTGTTTGGTACCATTACTTTACCCTGTAAATGGATTTTCCACTACATATATATTAAAAGGAAAGCAGAAACTAGTAACATAAAGCTTCACTACAATACACGTTTCCAAGCATGGAAGCCAACATAGTAGTAATAAAAAATCGACCATTAAAAATAACCCAACGAAAAATAGAAAATTTGGTGTATCAAATTTGGTGATATCCATCACTTGTAAGTTGATTGCATCATTATGCAGATACATGCAAATTTTCACCTATGTAATCTCTGTTTTACGGTAGTTATGGTCCGTTTTGTGTTTCCTACCAGAGCTTCGCCCTAAAGATGTATTTTCACAAATTTTAGTAGAGACGCATTTTATGTCTTAGCACAGAGAAATGCAAACTTTGAATTTTCTACTGTTCGTTTTGAAGTAGTTATGGTCGGTTTTGCATTTTTGTACCACTACTTTGCTCCTTCTTGATGTATCTTCTCCAAATTTTGTATATATATATATTTTCTTGTCATTCCAGCACAGATAAATGTCAATTTTAAATTTTCTTCTTTTCATTGGGATATTTTTTATGGTTGGTTTTGTGTTACTGTTTTGTTGGCTTCCTTGCATGTGTCGACATATTGCAGT
>NW_013942993.1:0-265 GCF_000517525.1 Limulus polyphemus
TTAATATATACTGTTGTTTAATATTGGTTTTTGACATTGGTATGTTACTACTTGTTTAAATGTCGTTAATATCTACTGTTGTTTAATGTTGGTCTTTGACACTGGTATGCTACTACCTGTTTGAATGTCGTTAATATCTACTGTTGTTTAATGTTGGCCTTTGACACTGAAATGTTACTACCTGTTTATATTAACGACATTCCTACTGTTGTTTAACCAGTGTCAAAGGCCAACATATGTTACTACCTGTTTAAATGTCGTTAAT
>NW_013942994.1:0-313 GCF_000517525.1 Limulus polyphemus
ATATGCTTCCCACGGTGCCTTCCCATCGAATTCCTGTGGCTTCCTTCGTATTGGATCACTCCTATTACTGACATTCGTATTTGGGATGTGACTTCTCACAGGATTGAAGATGTCTGCCTTAGGGTTTAGCTCCAAAGTCTGGAAGGGGCTTGTCATTGTCTGGGGCTGGTTAAGTCGATGGTTAATGTATCTCTTTGTGTAAAAGACAATAAATCGTCCTTTAACGTATCTAATTCGCTTTTAAATTTACTAATGTTTTCCGTTGTACTTCTTGTTTCCTTTCTTGCTCCAGTTGCCACAGCTGTAGTCTCTC
>NW_013942995.1:0-227 GCF_000517525.1 Limulus polyphemus
AAATCAAGCTCAACCTTACAACTCCCATATTGTCCTGATATATAACTAGCGCCATTTTTTGTCAAATCAAGCTCTACCTTACAACTCATATCTTGTCCTGACATATAACTAGCTTCATATTTTGTCAAATCAAGCTCTACCTTACAACCCACATCTTGTTCTGACATATAACTAGCATCATATTTTGTCAAATCAAGCTCTACCTTACAACTCACATCTTGTCCTGA
>NW_013942996.1:0-348 GCF_000517525.1 Limulus polyphemus
CTTACTGACAGTACACAGTATCGTTAAATATTGTGTCTTTTTATTTATAGTACACAGTATTGCTAAATCTTATGTCTTCTTATTGACAGTACACAGTTTCGTTAAATCTTGTGTCTTTTTATTGAAAGTACACAGTATTGCTAAATCGTGTGTCTTCTTATTGATAGTACACTGTATCGTTAAATCTTGTGTCTTCTTATTGACAGTACACAGTATCGTTAAATACTTGTGTCTTCTTTATTGACAGTAGACAGTATCGTTAAATCTTGTGTCTTCTTATTGACAGTACACAGTATCGTTAAATCTTGTGTCTTCTTATTGACAGTATACAGTATCGTTAAATCTTGT
>NW_013942997.1:0-211 GCF_000517525.1 Limulus polyphemus
GATCTCCTCAAGTTGCTGCTGAGGGATCAGTTTGTAGATGCCTTGGACAGTCCACAACTAAAGATACAAGTAAAGCAAGCACACCCCTCTACTATGCAGGATGCAATGGCCAAAGCTCTTGAATTTGAATCTTACGTTAAGTCCAGCACAGAGGTACCAAGGTTGGTACAGTCATCAGGATTCAATACCAGAAAAGGGCAGCTTTCATAGA
>NW_013942998.1:0-315 GCF_000517525.1 Limulus polyphemus
CAGTACACAGTATCGTAAATCTTGTGTCTTCTTATTGACAGTACACAGTATCGTTAAATCTTGTGTCTTCTTATTGACATTACACAGTATCGTTAAATCTTGTGTCTTCTTATTGAGAGTACACAGTATTGTTAAATCTGTGTCTTCTTATTGACAGTACACAGTATCGTTAAAATCTTGTGTCTTCTTATTGACAGTACACAGTATCGTTAAATCTTGTGTCTTCTTATTGACAGTACACAGTATCGTTAAATCTTGTGTCTTCTTATTGACAGTGCACAGTATCGTCAAATCTTGTGTCTACTTATTGACAGT
>NW_013942999.1:0-349 GCF_000517525.1 Limulus polyphemus
GTCGGTGAGGTAAGCCAAAGGTGGTGCATGCCAATAGACTTTAGCGTTATCACAGTCCAGGACTTTTCAGTTGGGATGAAGTGAACAACGGAACAAATGTTGCTGCTGAAGACGTGTCACCTGAAGAAGCCACCGTCGAAGAAGAAACTCTACTCGGTTTTGAGAAGGGAAACAGTGAAGCCCTTGATGAAGTTACTACCACTGGTGTGACTGTTACCAATGATAGGACGTTTCCTGATGAAGCAGATGAACCCCATATGAAGCAGAAGCCAACAAGACGGAGACCAGTACGGAAGAAGATACGTCCCGTAAAATTAAGAGACTTTGTTGAATTGTAATTTTGTGTTTG
>NW_013943000.1:0-305 GCF_000517525.1 Limulus polyphemus
AACCCTTAGCCAATACCAAACATTGTTCATCTAACCAATGGCCAATACCAAACATTGTTCATCTAACCATTGGCCAGTAACAAACATTGTTTGTCTAATCATTAGTCAATACCAAACATTGTTTATTGAACCTTTAGCCAATATCTACCATTAATCATCTAACCCTTTGCAAATACCAAACATTGTTCATCTAACCATTAGTCAATACCAAACATTGTTCATCTAACCATTAGCCAATACCAAACATTGTTCATCTAACCATTAGCCAGTAACAAACATTGTTTGTCTAATCATTAGACAATACC
>NW_013943001.1:0-240 GCF_000517525.1 Limulus polyphemus
GGTCGTTTTATGTTACTCTTTTTATGGCTTCTTGAAATCGTATGTGTACTGCACTGAAGCTTTTTGTTACCGATTGTTTCTCGATTTCTTGTTACCAGAGGGTCCTGAATTGATTATTATTCACCAAATATGTTATGTAGGTACACTCTTTCGTTGCGTAGTTATATGCAGAGTTTCACCTTTCTACTATTCGTTTTCCGTTGTGCAGTTACATGAAGAGTTTCACCTTTCTACTATTCG
>NW_013943002.1:0-364 GCF_000517525.1 Limulus polyphemus
AGCCTCTCAAATGTTGTTGGAGCATTGCTAAGCCCGAATGGCTTGATGCTCATAAGGGTTTGCAAAGACAAAGAGTCTATGACAAAGTTGCACCTTTGGCCATTTAGCTTTCCTGTCACATAGGCACTGTGTATGCTTGGCATTTTACACCTAGCTGTTGGGACTTTCACGATGGGGGTTGGTGAGTGTCCCTCAACACCAACCACTACTGGTCTCCTTGAGGCTGACTTGTTGGTAATATTCCTCCTACACTGGCACCTCAAATGTCCGTGCTTTCCACAGTTCCAACAACCTTTCTGGATACTAGCTATTCCTGCTGTGGCACCTCCCCTGTGTTGAAGTTTCCAGCATTGAGCTCTCTTGT
>NW_013943003.1:0-315 GCF_000517525.1 Limulus polyphemus
CTTCTTATTGACAGTACACAGTATAGTTAAATCTTGTGTCTTCTTAATGACAGTACACAGTATCGTTAAATCTTGTGTCTTCTTATTGAAAGTACACAGTATCGTTAAATCTTGTGTCTTCTTATTGACAGTACACAGTATCGTTAAATCTTGTGTCTTCTTATTGACAGTACAACAGTATCGTTAAATCTTGTGTCTTCTTATTGACAGTACACAGTATACGTTAAATCTTGTGTCTTCTTATTGACAGTACACAGTATCGTTAAATCTTGTGTCTTCTTATTGACAGTACACAGTATTGTTAAATCTTGTGTC
>NW_013943004.1:0-335 GCF_000517525.1 Limulus polyphemus
CTCTCTTCTTGTTTCTTTTCTTTTTCTTCCAACAACTGCTGTAATCTCTCTTGCTTATTTTGCTGTTCGAGCTGCCATTGTTGTAGGTTTTCTTGCCACTGCTGTAATCTTTCTTCTTGTTTCTTTTATTTTTCCTCCAACAACTGCTGTAATCTCTCTTGTTTATTTTGTTGTTCGAGCTGTCACTGTTGCAGGTTTTCTTGCAACTGCTGTTGTCTCTCTTCCTGTTTCTGTTCTTTTTCCTCCAACAACTGTTGTAATTTCTCTTCTCATTCTTCTTGTTTCTTTTCTCGTTCTTCTTGTTTCTTTTGCTGTTCTTGTATTGCTGCTATCAA
>NW_013943005.1:0-277 GCF_000517525.1 Limulus polyphemus
AAAAAATTTCGAGAAGATCCGTCCAAATGGAACGAAGTACTGGTACAAAACGCAAAACGTTCCATAACTCATTTAAAACAAACAGTAGGAAGGTAAAACTCTGCATATTACTACGCAACGTTAAAGTGTACCTACATACCAAATTTGGTGAAGAATCATCAATTTAGGACCCTCTGGTAACAAGAAATCGAAAAACAAATCAGTAACCAAAAGACTTCACTGCAGTACACATACGCTTTCAGAAAAGCCAATAAAAGGAGTAACATAAAACGACCAC
>NW_013943006.1:0-272 GCF_000517525.1 Limulus polyphemus
TGTGTCTTCTTATTGACAGGACACATTATTGTTAAATCTTCTGTTTTCTTTCTGACAGTACACATTATCGTTAAATCTTGTGTGTTGTTATTGACAGTACACAGTATAGTTAAATCTTATGTTTTCTTCTTGAAAATACACAGTATTTTTAAATCTTGTGTCTTCTTATTGACAGTACACAGTATTGTTAAATCTTGTGTCTTCTTATTGACAGAACACAGTATTGTTAAATCTTGTGTCTTCTTATTGAAAGTACACAGTATCGTTAAATC
>NW_013943007.1:0-411 GCF_000517525.1 Limulus polyphemus
ATATATTATATAACTGAACGAACGTACCACCAATCCAGTAATATATGATGTATATATTATATAAATGCACGAACGTACCAACAATCCAGTGATGTATGTATATATTATATAACTGCATGGACATACCACCAATCCAGTGATATATGTATATATAACTGTATATACGTACCACTAATCCAGTGATATATGTATATATTATATAACTGCATGAACGTACCACCAATCCAGTAATACATGTATATATTATATAACTGCATGAACTTACCACCAATCCAGTAATATATGTATATAATATATAACTGCACGGACATACCACCAATCCAGTGATATATGTATATATAACTGTATATACGTACCACCAATCCAGTGATATATGATGTGTATATTATATAACTGCGTGGACATACCACC
>NW_013943008.1:0-954 GCF_000517525.1 Limulus polyphemus
TCTCCCAATAGATGGAGAGTGTATTGAACTATTATTAAGAACCTTTACTTAAAACACAATAGAAATAAGTTATATCACTACCTTATATTTGCACAATAAACAGGTCTTTATGCTCGTCCAATAACTATCAGTTTAAATCCCTTTGTGCTCATTCCAGAATGAAAGATGCATAATCCGGAAAATTTGAACGATCTCGCAACCACCATAAAAGATTATGAAATAAACATAAATTATGCATCTTCATTCTGGAATGAACACAAAGGGATTTAAATTGATAGTTATTCCCGAACAGAAATTGATCACTGAAGACAATATATAAAATATAAAGTTTTCTCTTAGGAAACGTTTGGTAACTATTTGGACATTATAAAATTTCGCATATGAAAGTTCGAAATTTTCTGATGCACAAAAGTATTTTTAATCTTTAAATGAAAATTACTGTTCCTGACAGATAGGCAAGATTTGAAAAAATTGCCCGCCCAATTTGTATATAAGAGCAATGTTATTATCTTCTCCTATTACTCGCGTTTTTGCGAGAAAATAACAAAAAGGAAAACCACTACTCAGGATAATTACTTCTACATTTCATAATAGTTTCGATTACCGTCGCTAGATGGCAGCACATGATGTCTTTTTTGTGTCAACTACGACAGTTTGGGACTTTTCACTTCACAACAATGACATCTGACAAACCAATTTCGCTAAAAATAAGTAAATAAATAAAGAATCAATTAAATTAATATTTAATGTATCAAGCACCCGAAGTATCTTTGTAAGTGAACGATCTGTATACATATTATTGATGTCTCAGTTTAATAACACCAGTTTGTTCATCATCAAATGAACACATTATATAGTGGTCTTCCTTCTTTCAAATCTTCAGTGGGGCCGAGCCTGGAGCTGTATGTGTATGCGTGGTATCATATATTATGGCCTGGGATCCATATGATGTCC
>NW_013943009.1:0-426 GCF_000517525.1 Limulus polyphemus
CAGTAAAAATAACACGAGATTTAACAATAATGTGTCCTGTCAATAAGAAGACACAAGATTTTACGATACTGTGTACTGTCAATAAGAAGACACAAGATTTAACGATACTGTGTACTGTCAATAAGAAGACACAAGATTTAACTATACTGTGTACTATCAATAAGAACACACAAGCTAGATTTTAACGATACTGTGTACTGTCAATAAGAAGACACAAGATTTAACGATACTGTGTACTGTCAATAAGAAGAGACAATATTTGACGATAATGTGTACTGGTGTTTTCTTACTGAATTTAACGATACTGCGTCGTATCAATAAGAACACACAAGATTTAACAATACTGTGTACTGTCAATAAGAAGTCACAATATTCAACGATAATGTGTACTGTCAGTAAGAAAACACAAGATTTAACAATAATATG
>NW_013943010.1:0-407 GCF_000517525.1 Limulus polyphemus
TACTGTTAACTCTAGACATGTTCTTCTCGTTACTTAAGTATATCTTGGGTACTGTTAACTCTAGACACGTTCTTCTCGTTCCTTACTCTATATCTTGGGTACTGTTAACTCTGGACACATTCTCATTCCATACTCTGTATCTTGGGTACTGTTAACTCTAGACATGTTCTTCTCGTTACTTACAGTATATCTTGGGTACTGTTAACTCTAGACACGTTCTTCTCGTTACTTACAGTATATCTTGGGTACTGTTAACTCTAGACACGTTCTTCTCGTTCCTTACTCTATATCTTGGGTACTGTTAACTCTAGACACGTTCTTCTCGTTATTTACAGTATATCTTGGGTACTGTTAACTCTAGACATGTTCTTCTCGTTACTTACAGTATATCTTGGGTACTGTTAATT
>NW_013943011.1:0-811 GCF_000517525.1 Limulus polyphemus
TCGTTAAATCTTGTGTCTTCTTATTGACAGTATACAGTATCGTTAAATCTGGTGTCTTCTTATTGATAGTACACAGTATCGTTAAATCTTGTGTCTTCTTATTGACAGTACACAGTATTGTTAAATCTTGTGTCTTCTTATTGAAAGTACATAGTATCGTTAAATCTTGTGTTGTCAATAAAAAGACATAAGATTTAACAATACTGTGTACTGTCAATAAGGTTAAATCTTCTGTTTTCTTACTGACAGTACACATTATCGTTAAATCTTGTGTGTTGTTATTGACAGTACACAGTATAGTTAAAATCTTGTGTCTTCTTATTGACAGTGCAGAGTATCGTCTTATCTTGTGTCTTCTTATTGACAGGACACATTATTGTTAAATCTTGTGTTTTCTTACTGACAGTACGCAGTATCGTAAAATCTTGTGTCTTCTTATTGACAGGACACATTATTGTTAAATCTTGTGTTTTCTTACTGACAATACACATTATCGTTGAATATTGTGTCTTCTTATTGACAGTACACATTATTGTTAAATCTTGTCTTTTCTTACTGACATGTACCATTATCGTTGAAAATTGTGTTTTCTTATTGACAGTACACAGTATCGTTAAATCTTGTGTCTTCTTATTGATAGTACACAGTATCGTTAAATCTTGTGTCTTCTTATTGACAATACATAGTATCGTTAAATCTTGTGTCTTTTATTGATAGGTACACAGTATTGCTAAATCGTGTGTCTTCTTATTGATAGTACACAGTATTGTTAAATCTTGTGTCTTCTTACTGACAGTACACATTATCGTTG
>NW_013943012.1:0-808 GCF_000517525.1 Limulus polyphemus
TGTCAAAAAGAAGACACAAGATTTAACGATACTGTGTACTGTCAGTAAGAAGAGACAATATTCGACGATAATGTTTACTGTCAGTAACAAAACACAAGATTTAACAATAATGTGTCCTGTGAATAAGAAGACACAAGATTTAACGATACTGTGTACTGTCAATAAGAAGACATAAGATTTAACGATACTGTGTACTGTCAATAAGAAGACATAAGATTTAACGATACTGTGTACTGTCAATAAGAAGACACAAGATTTAACGATACTGTGCACTGTCAATAAGAAGACACAAGATTTAACGATACTGTGTACTTTCAATAAGAAGACACAAGATTTAACGATACTGTGTACTGTCAATAAGAAGACGCAAGATTTAACAATACTGGGTACTTTCAATAAGAAGACACAAGATTTAACGATACTGTGTACAAAGTACACAGTATCGTTAAATCTTGTATCTTCTTAATGACAGTACACAGTATTGTTAAATCTTGTGTCTTTTGACTGAGAGTGTACACAATATTGTTAAATCTTGTGTGTTCTTATTGACAGTACACAGTATCGTTAAATCTTGTGTCTTCTTATTGACAGTACACAGTATCGTTAAAACTTGTCTCTTCTTATTGAAAGTACCCAGTATTGTTAAATCTTGCGTCTTCTTATTGACAGTACACAGTATCGTTAAATCTTGTGTCTTCTTAGTGTCTTCTTCTTGACCACAATAATCAAAGATAATGTGTACTGTCAGTAATAAAACACAGGATTTAACAGTAATGTGTACTGTCAATAAGAAGACACAAGATTTAAC
>NW_013943013.1:0-383 GCF_000517525.1 Limulus polyphemus
GCCAAATCCTAATTTGTTAGTGTTTTAATGAAGAAATCCTGATTCTGTTAGTGTTTTAATGCAATAATATTTTAGCAGCCAAAAATCTAATTTTGTTATTGTTTTAATGCAAGAATATTTTGGCAACCAAAATCCTAATTTTGTTAGTGTTTTAATGCAGGAATATTTTAGCAGCCGAAATGCTGATTCTGTTAGTGTTTTAATGCAGGAATATCTTAGCAGCCAAAATCCTAATTTTGTTAGTGTTTTAATGCAGAAATATTTTAGCAGCCAAAATCCCAATTTTGTTAGTGTTTTAATGCAGGAATATTTTAGCAGCCAAAATCCTAATTTTGTTAGTGTTTTAATGAAGAAATCCTGATTCTGTTAGTGTTTTAATGCAA
>NW_013943014.1:0-347 GCF_000517525.1 Limulus polyphemus
AGATGAGTATGGTGGTATAAATTCGGAAACAGAGTTACACCTAGGTGTTCATGGAGTAGTTGTACCAAGTAAGGCTAAAGATGAGTATGGTATTTATAAATTCGGTAACTAGAGTTAAACCTAGGTGTTCGTGGAGTTGTTGTACCAATAAGGGCTAAAGATGAGTATGGGGGTTATAAATTCTGTAACTAGAGTTACACCTAGGTGTTCGTGGAGGTATTGTACCAAATAACGCTAAAGATGAGTATGGGGTTACACATTCGGTAACTAGAGTTACACCTAGATGTTTATGGAGTAGTTGTATCAAGTAAGGCTAAAGATGAGTATGGTGGTTATAAATTCGGAAA
>NW_013943015.1:0-231 GCF_000517525.1 Limulus polyphemus
TTCTGTAACTAGAGTTACACCTTGGTGTTCTTGGAGCTGTTGTACCAAATAACGCTAAAGATGAGTATGGTGGTTATAAATACGGTAACTATAGTTACACCTAGGTGTTCATCGAGTAATTGTGCCAAGTATGGCTAAAGATGAGTATGATGGTTATAAATTCGGTAACTAGAGTTACACCTAGGTATTCGTGGAGTTATTGTACCAAATAACGCTACAGATGAGTATGGT
>NW_013943016.1:0-221 GCF_000517525.1 Limulus polyphemus
TTTTTTGTGTTTGGGTTCCGTGTTTTGTAGCGCTTGGGTTATGTATGGCACTTGAAACATCTGCTGCATGCTAATCTATCTCTACACTGTTTCGAGCTGAATAATTAGGCATCGGGAGTATCGCATCTGATTTAAGGTATTCCAGTTTTTGAGTAAATGTAAACTGTGGAAAGTGGAGTCGGGTTGTTATTGCACTGGTTAGTATTTAAATCGAAGGATAT
>NW_013943017.1:0-268 GCF_000517525.1 Limulus polyphemus
ATTTGTACCTCTTGCTGCTGACTTTCTTCCTGTTTCCTTTCTTGTTCCAGTTGCCACTGCTGTATTCTCTCTTCTTGTTTTTTTTACGTTCTTCTTGTTTATTTTCTTTTTCCTCCAACAACTGCTGTAAGCTCTCTTCTTGTTTCTTTTCTCGTTCTTCTTATTTATTTTCTTTTTCCTCTAACAACTGCTGTAATCTCTCTTCTTGTTTATTTTGTTGTTCTAGCTGCCACTGTTGCAGGTTTTCTTATTGTTGTAACTTATTATC
>NW_013943018.1:0-233 GCF_000517525.1 Limulus polyphemus
GATGTTCTTGTTGAAGTGTCTTCGTTACAATCTCTGTGAAAGTATATCTTACAACCGGACAGATGTTCTGGTTGAAGTGTCTTCGTTACAATCTCTGTGAAAGTATACCTTACAAGTGGACAGATGTTCTTGTTGAAGTGTCTTCGTTACAATCTCTGTGAAAGTATACCTTACAAGTGGACAGATGTTCTTGTTGAAGTGTCTTCGTTACAATCTCTGTGAAAGTATATCTT
>NW_013943019.1:0-226 GCF_000517525.1 Limulus polyphemus
GACAGTACACAGTATTGTTAAATCTTTTGGCTTGTTAGTGATAGTACACAGTATCGTTAAATCTTGTCTTCTTATTAATAGTACATAGGATTGTTAAATCTTGTGTCTTCTTATTGACAGTACACAGTATTGTTAAATTTTTGTCTTCTTTTTGACAGTACACAGTTTCGTTAAATCTTGTGGCTTGTTATTGATAGTACACAGTATCGTTAAATCTTATGGCTTA
>NW_013943020.1:0-309 GCF_000517525.1 Limulus polyphemus
ATTTTTAAGCCTTCATGGACTAGATGTTTTCGACTTTGATAACGGTCATTTGAGAATTTCTTATACTATAGTTAATAACTTTTATAATGGTCTTTTTACTCCTTTTTAAACTAGATTTTTTCGATATTGATAACGGTATTTTTAGTCCTGACTCCTCAAGATTTTGTATTAATTTAATAATGGTCTTCTTTGTCCTTCTACCACTATATTATGTCGACTGTTATAACGGCGTTTTAGTCCTCTTTCCACTAGATTTTGTTGACATTTATAAGGGTCTTTTTAGTCCGTATTCCACTAGATTTTGTTGCC
>NW_013943021.1:0-309 GCF_000517525.1 Limulus polyphemus
ATACTCATCTTTAGCCTTAATTCGTACAAGTACTCTATGAACATTTCGGTGTAACTCCAGTTTCCGAATTTATAACCACCATACTCATCTTTATTCTTACTTGGTACAACAACTCCATGAACACCTAGGTGTCATTCTAGTTACCGAATTTTTAACCACCAAATTCATCTTTAGCCTTACTTGGTACAAAAATTCCACGAACATCTAGGTGTAACTCTAGTTACTGAATTTATAATCAACATACTCGTCTTTAGCCTTACTTGGTACAACTACTCCATGCACACCTAGTTAGTGTATGTGTAACCCCCC
>NW_013943022.1:0-298 GCF_000517525.1 Limulus polyphemus
ACCTTACTCATCTTTAGCCTTACTTGGTAAAAGAACTCCACGAATACCTAGGTGTAACTCTAGTTACCGAATTTTTAACCACCATACTCATCTTTAGCCTTACTTCGCACAACTACTCCATGAACACCTAGGTGTAACTATAGTTACCGAATTTATAACCACCATACTCATCTTTTTGCCTTACTTGGTACAACTACTCCATGAACACCTAGGGTAACTCTAATTTCCAAATTTATAACCACCATACTCATCTTTAGCCTTACTTGGTACAACTACTCCATGAACACTTAGGTGTCAA
>NW_013943023.1:0-392 GCF_000517525.1 Limulus polyphemus
GTTAAAATCTTGTGTCTTCTTATTGACACTACACGGTATTGTTAAATCTTGTGTCTTTTATTGGTAGTACACAGTATTGTTAAATCTTATGTCTTCTTATTGACACTACACAGTATTGTTAAAACTTGTGTATTCTATTTTATTAGTACACAGTATTGTTAAATCTTGTGTCTTCTTATTGACAGTACACATTATCGTTAAATCTTCTGGCTTGTTAGTGATAGTACACAGTATCGTTAAATCTTGTTTTCTTATTGATAGTCTACAGTATTGTTAAAGTCACAAGAAATACTGTGTACTGTCAATAAGAAGACACAAGACTTAACTATTCTGTGTACTGTCAATAAGAACACACAAGATTTAACTTCTTATAAATAGTACACAGTATTGTT
>NW_013943024.1:0-207 GCF_000517525.1 Limulus polyphemus
GATAACCAAATGTGAAAATTAGTAATTTTCTAACTAAAAACAAAAGCCAAAATTTCACAGGTGAACTAGATCATTGGTTCTCATACTGGGGGACACGCTCCCCAAACGAAGGTGCGCGGATGTTTTTTCAAGTAAGTGACGATTGAACACTCATGACGTATAGCTAGCCCTCAGTGGCTCAGCGTTAAACCTAAAGAAGATAGTACG
>NW_013943025.1:0-222 GCF_000517525.1 Limulus polyphemus
ACCAGAATGATCCACTACTTAAAATACATCTTCACACAGTATAAGCCTGAAAGGATCATGTTCTACCAGAATGATACAGTACTTAATGTATATCTTCACACAGTATAAGCCTGAAAGGATCATGTTCTACCAGAATGATACAGTACTTAATGTATATCTTCACACAGTAGAAAATCCTTTCAGGCCATGTTACACCAGAATGATCCACTACTTAAAATACAT
>NW_013943026.1:0-421 GCF_000517525.1 Limulus polyphemus
ATCGTTAATATCTACTGTTGTTTAATGTTTTTCTTTGACACTGGTATGTCACTACTTGTTTAAATGTCGTTAATATCTACTGTTGTTTAATGTTTTTCTTTGACACTGGTATGTTACTACCTGTTTAAATGTTGTTAATATCTATTGTTGTTTAATGTTGGTCTTTGACATTGGTATGTTACTAGCTGTTTAATTGTCGTTAATATCTACTGTTGTTTAATGTTGATCTTTGACATTGGTATGTTACTACTTGTTTGAATGTCGTTAATATCTATTGTTGTTTAATGTTGGCCTTTGACACTGGTATGTTACTACCTGTTTAAATGAAGTTAATATATACTGTTGTTTAATGTTGGTCTTTGACATTGGTATGTTACTACCTGTTTAAATGTCGTTAATATCTACTGTTGTTTAATGTTTT
>NW_013943027.1:0-522 GCF_000517525.1 Limulus polyphemus
ACAGTATCGTTAAATCTTGTGTATTCTTATTGACAGGACACATTATTGTTAAATCTTGTGTTTTGTTACTGACAGTACACATTATCGTTGAATATTGTGTCTTCTTATTGACAGTACACAGTATCGTTAAATCTTGTGTCTTCTTATTGACAGTACACACTATCGTTAAATCTTGTGTCTTCTTATTGGCAGTACACAGTATCGTTAAATCTTGTGTCTTCTTATTGACAGTCAATAAGAAGACACAAGATTTAACGATATTGTGTACTTTCAATAAGAAGACACAGGATATAACATTACTGTGTACTGTCAATAAGAAGACACAAGATTTAACGATACTGTGCACACAAGATTTAACGATATTGTGTACTCAATAAAAAGACGATACTGTGTACTGTCAAAAAGAAGACACAAGATTTAACGATATTGTGTACTTTCAATAACAAGACACAAGATTTAACAATAATGTGTACTGTGGTTAAATCTTGTGTCTTCTTATTGACAGTACACAGTATCGTTAAA
>NW_013943028.1:0-213 GCF_000517525.1 Limulus polyphemus
GTATAATTTAAAATAGTTGTCTAATAAAGTAAGGAGCTAACAACTAGGGTATAATTTATAATAATTGTCTAGTAAAATAAGGAGCTAAAACTGGGGTATAATTTATAATAATTGTCTAATAAAGTAAGGAGCTAACAACTAGGGTATAATTTATAATAATTGTCTAGTAAAGTAAGAAGCTAGCAACTGGGGTATAATTTATAATAATTGTCT
>NW_013943029.1:0-283 GCF_000517525.1 Limulus polyphemus
TGTTCTATTCTTAAAGGGTCTCCTTAAACATTCTCCAGTTTTTTTGTGTCACTTAGAACTTTAATGTTATATTCTTAAAGGGTCTCCTTAAAACATTCTCCAGTTTTTTTGTGTCACTTAGTACTCTAATGTTATATTCTTAAAGGGTCTCCTTAAAACATTCTCCAGGTTTTTTGTGTCACTTAGTACTTTAATGTTCTATTCTTAAAGGGTCTCCTTAAAACATTCTCCAGTTTTTTGTGTCACTTAGTACTTTAATGTTATATTCTTAAAGGGTCTCCTT
>NW_013943030.1:0-395 GCF_000517525.1 Limulus polyphemus
AGTATTGCTAAATCGTGTGTCTTCTTATTGACAGTACACAGTATCGTCAAATCTTGTGTCTTCTTATTGACAGTACACAGTATCGTTAAATCTTGTGTCTTCTTATTGACAGTACACAGTATCGTTAAATCTTGTGTCTTCTTATTGACAATACAGAGTATCGTTAAAACGTTGTGTCTTCTTATTGACAGTACACAGTATCGTTAAATCTTGTGTCCTTTTATTGACAATACACAGTATCGTTAAATCTTGTGTCTTCTTAATTGACAGTACACAGTATCGTTAAATCTTGTGTCTTCTTATTGACAGTACACAGTATCGTTAAATCTTGTGTCTTTTTATTGACAGTACACAGTATCGTTAAATCTTGTATCTTCTTATTGACATTACACATT
>NW_013943031.1:0-401 GCF_000517525.1 Limulus polyphemus
ATTAATAAATCCTGTATCTTCTTATTGATAGGCCACAGTATTGTTAAATCTTGTGTCTTCTTATTGAAAGTACACAGTATTGATAAATCCTGTATCTTCTTATTGACAGGACACAGTATTGTTAAATCTTGTCTCTTCTTATTGACAGTACACAGTATCGATAAATCTTGTGTCTTCTTATTGACAGTACACAGTATTGATAAATCCTGTACTTCTTATTGACAGGACTCAGTATTGGACTCAAGATTAAATTTTACTGACAGTACACAGTATCGTTAAATCTTGTGGCTTGTTATTGATAGTACACAGTATTGATAAGTCCTTTATCTTCTTATTGACAGGACACAGTATTGTTAAATTATGTCTTCTTATTGAGAGTACACAGTATTGATAAATCCGGT
>NW_013943032.1:0-511 GCF_000517525.1 Limulus polyphemus
ATTATCGTTGAATATTGTGTCTTCTTATTGACAGTACACATTATTGTTAAATCTTGTGTGTTCTTATTGACAGTACACATTATCGTTGAATATTGTGTCTTCTTATTGACAGTACACAGTATTGTTAAATCTTGTGTCATCTTATTGACAGGACACATTATTGTTAAATCTTCAGTAAGAAAACACACAGTACACATTATCGTTGAATATTGTGTCTTCTTATTGACAGTACACAGTATTGTTAAATCTTGTGTGTTCTTATTGATAGTACCCAGTATTTATAAATCTTGTGTCTTCTTATTGACAGTACACAGTATTGTTAAATCTTGTGTTCTTCTTATTGATAGTACACAGTATTGTTAAATCTTGTGTTCTTTTATTGACAGTACACAGTGTTGTTAAATCTTGTGTCTTCTTATTGAGAGTACACAGTATTGTTAAATCTTGTGTCTTCTTATTGACAGTACACAGTATCGTTAAATCTTGTATTATCCTTCTTATTGACAGTACA